>NW_020442429.1:283483-284993 GCF_000699045.2 Agrilus planipennis
TTGACGGCTGTCGGATCATTAGTTTGTGAATTATAGCATTTTTAGTGAAGCAACTTTTGTTATTGTGAAAAAAATGGATAAAAAGGAATTTCGCGTGTTGATAAAATATTGCTTTTTGAAGGGAAAAAATACAGTTGAAGCAAAAACTTGGCTTGATAACGAATTTCCGGACACTGCCCCAGGAAAATCAACCATCAAGGATTGGTATGCTAAGTGTATCACCCTTGAATAAAAAAAACGAATTTTGCAAAAAAAAATGTGTTTTACTATTTTAGGCCGGGGACTTTTCAATTGACCTGTTAGATATTGATTATTAACTCTTACTATACAAGTATGGATATAACAGTACCTACTTATATTCACGACAGACATTGTTGGGAATATTGTAAGCATGGAAAAGAGATGTCATGTAGGAGTGGAGTTGCAGCGGACACTAATAAAGAAAAAAGAATAACATTACACCAGTTAATGTGCAACAGAAAAAGATGCAGACAAGCAAAAATTTAGCATGTTGTCAGCATCGAACTTTAAAGAAAGTTCAACAATACGTCCATACAATTAATTTCGGACTTTGCCAATTTTGATCATCTCAAGTATAATGCTAAACACCCTGTATATTCGTTTTTCTACAAAACCAACACAAACAAAGAGAAACCGGAGTTAAACAGTGTGTAGTGAAATCGAAATTTCAGTTATAAATTTAACAATAAAATATGAACGTCGCCTTTATGTACACAGTCCAAAATTTGTTGGAGAAAGCCCAAATGCCACGCTACAACGCTATCTAAAGTAAACAATTGTTCACCTTAGATAACGCAAACTAGCGCCAAAGCTGTTAAGCTCATTGTAAACTAAATAAATTTATTGAACGAAACGGAAGGTAAAACTTTCCGCTTTTTGGGCTGATGATAATAATTAGTTATAATAAATTAATATATTTTAGGAGTTGACATTTTTTGGAAGAATAGGCAAAACATCTCACATTTTTTCATAGGTACTTAAAAAATTAAAGGAATTGTTAGTTTTAAATGATTTATGGGATTCTTTTTGCCAGATTTTTCTTTATTGGCTTTCCATGTTAATAAAAATTGGTCAGTTCATGAGTTCTACTGACGCATGTGCAAAAGTCAGTCAAGAAGGCATGCAGACAATTGATTTTTGACAAATGCGCATGCGCAATTCATTATAAATAGGCCAAACGAGCACACCACAAGTATTGATGGAACACATTTTCTTAATGTTTTAATTTAAGTTAGATTCCTGACCTGACATAATTTAACGTTTTGGTAAATGTCTAGATGATGGCCCCCACCCCCGAAGGGGTGGGATCGAAAGTGGAGGTCTCCCCCACCACTGTACTATAAAAATTTCGTGGCGGTCTCACCCCCATAAAAAGTTATGGGGGTTGAAAGTTGATTATTTTGACAATTTTCATACACTATAATTCAAATAAAATTCAATAAAAAAAATATTTTCAAGCGGGTGGAGGTGGGGGATCGAAAGAGGGTGG
>NW_020442429.1:286222-300437 GCF_000699045.2 Agrilus planipennis
AACGTTTAAGCAAGAATCGTGGCAAAAAAAAAAAAAAAAAAAGAAAAGAAAAAATGTATTATGTACCCAAATACAATCACTCAAAGACTTCTGCAGACTGAACGATGGATGTCCTAGAAAATATCGACCACTGATAAATATCATGTATAATACTTATGGTTCTAGCTTAGGAGTATATTTGTAATCAAAAGTTGTGCAGCTATCTCCTCTAATGATGACATTTAAAATGTAAGGGCCATGCATCATCGATAACGATACCGACCCATTAGTGATTAGTCAAAATTTTAACGGATTTAACTAGTATAAAGATTTAGTATTACAAATGAATGAAATTTAAAACTTAAAATAATGTGTTCTGTTCCCAACACGTTGAGTTGAGAGTATGTAGTTCAAGACATAAATGAAAACAAAGTCTCATTTATAATAACTGGTTGGTTATCAATGTTTATTCTTTAAAGCTAGTTCTCAAAACAAATTTGCCCATTGGCAATAACATTTGCGTAGCAAAAACATCATTGTTATCGCTATCAGACAGTTTTCTCAGAAGATTGAATGTGCAATGCACCACGGTGCATAGTGCATTCGTAAAATACTTTTGAGGTTTTGTATTACTGTTGTACTGGGGTGGGTTTCGAAACCGCGTCGATTTTTGGGATTACTTATCCTTGTCGATTTCACCTTTGTATACTTTTATTTATTGTGTAAACTAAGGTACTTTGTCTCTCTGGAACACAACAGGGGGAGTTTTTAATGAAACTTGGTTACAAGGATTTATTTGGTTTTAAAAAACCGCCCGCGAATTTCTAGATGTGATTAGACATATGTACAGGGTGGAGGCAGATTATAAAGGTAAAAAGAAGTCGGTAAACGTCTAGATGATGGCCCCCACTCCCGAAGGGTGGGTGGGATCGAAAGAGGAGGTCTCCCCCACCACTGTACCATAAAAAGTTCGTGGTGGTCTCAGCCCCAAAAAAAGTTATGGGGGTTAGATGGGGGTGAGGGTAGGGGGGATCGGAAGAGGGTGGTCACTTGAACAAAACCCGATAACCTAACCTAACCTAACCTACCTTATTAATAAAGATATTTAAATAATGTTTTATATAACTTTCTCAATATTTTTATGTATTTTTCATTAGTTTTACCTTTGAATATTGTTTAAGAATGACTATATAAATATTTACATGCCTAGAAATGTATAAAAATTGGCATATTTATTAACTTTGAACCCCCATAACTTTTTATGGGGGGTAAGACCGCCATGAACTTTTTATGGTACAGTGGTAGGGGAGACCTCCTCTTTCGAACTCCCCCATCCCCACCCCCGAAGGAGGTCCCCACCATCGCATCATCCAGACCTTTACCAATGTTTTAATTTTAATTTTTACTCTTGGAAGTACGCATATTCGAAATTTCTAAATCAAAGGAAAACATGGTTAGTAAATCGACGCTTTGCGTCTCGGCGCGTTTCTGCAACCACGGCGTCATCGACTGCAAGTCTTTTGGTACTTATTAAAACCTAAAGTGTGCGGTTGGTTATATTTTGGTTCCACATAAACACTAGGTAACCTTGTCGACCGCCTACAGGCGCTGTTTAACTCCCAAAACGTTTATTTTTTCAAGATACCCGCAGTAAATTTCAAATAGGCACTTAAACGATCACAAACATGTAAACTAGACGCGGTGTAAGCTGCTCCTAATTGGTTCCGTGCATATTGGAACGAAAATTAACCGGTACGAAATAATTACAGTCAGCGCCAAACGGGAGTGCCATGATATGTTAGCTTGTTAGCTACTCTCAGTTTCAGTACTCAAAAGTAATCTGTAGTATGATTATTATCATTATAAGTATTGTAATCCAAATCAACATTCTTTTAAATTGCAAATTATGAACATTATAGCTCCATCTAGTAGATAGCAGAAGAAATATTTTGGTAAAGGTCTAGATGATGTCTTCGGGGGTGGGGGATCGAGAGAGGAGGTCTCCCCCACCGCTGTACCATAAAAAGTTCGTGGTAGTCTCACCCCCATAAAAAGTTATGGGGGTTCAAAGTTAATANAAGAAATATTGGCTTATCATAGACTCTTAATTAATAAATGAATTAGCAAATAGTTAATTAGTCATAACAAAATCATTTATGTCACAAACATTCACGTACGTGAATGTTTAAAAATTTGACTTTTTATATTTTCGGATTCGTTCTCTGCCACTTACAATTTTATTCGGTTATATTTCTGTTGTGGTCATTTTTGAAAAGTCTACCTAATAAATTTTCTCTACGAATAAATGTAGCATTACACTAAAATGTTTTCAATTTTTTTTGTAGATCTGCTGCCCACATGTGTATCATATCTACAAATCGTCTGATGTTCTCCCTGCCTGTGGTAAGTAATACGTTGCATCACTTTTTAGTAACTATTATGTATAAATTCGATAAAGAAAAACGAAGAGGGGTTCCGTTTTTCATTCGGACGTAGGGAACCCTAACCCGAGAACCAACTTAACATTGTAGTTGAGAAAAAACATGTTCTCCAATAGATTCAAACTGCAAATGTAAAATTGTACACACACGTTTTGTTTAAAGATTTACGACGTTATGTTCGGACCATGGAATTCTTTTTAATTTTAGTGTAATCTATAAGTAAAAAACTCTTTTCCGTATTTTTTTCAAAATTTTAGGTTCAGTAGTTTCGGGCATAAAGGGGGGAATGGTCAATTTTCATCGGTTTTCTTAAAACAATTTTATTTAATTATAATAATATATTTGAGACAACAAGTTCTTTCGTTTTATATGCCTAACGGTATACTTTGCAAAACTTTTTTTTAATTTCATATTGACCCCCCCCCCCAAAATAATCCCCATGTTCAAAATTAATGTATTTACGTCATGCGTCCGTATTTGAGTTACATAAATTCATATGTATACTCAACTTAATTGGTCCAGTAGATCCGGTGCAAATTGACTGTGACAAAAGGGCAGAAAGACATACTACTATGAGAATACTATAAGAATTCCGTTTTTCATTCGGACGTACGGAAACCTGAAAATCAACCAGATATCCAGTAAATGCATTTGAGTTTTGGTAATTCCCTTTTTGAAAATTCATCAATAGCTAGACGTAATATAAATGTCGTCCTGCAAATATAAACATTCGTTTTAGAAAATACTACAAATGGCGCGGTAAACGCCATCTCTAGTACGATGCTACATTTTAGGATTACGTATGCTCCAACAAGGTCCATTTAAATATATGAAAATCCACTTGCTGAAACGAATCCCGGCGTAGCTAAACTTCAACGTGATAGGCACGTTACCATAATCGAATAAAATAATTCGAAGTGTCGAAGTATTCTGTCGAAACTGCCAGACGCGGATCGCGATTTCGATCTTTTTGGATCTCATCAGCGCGTCAGGCAGCTCCGACAGAATATACATATATATAACATATATTTAAATGGATCTTGTTGGAGCATACGTAATCCTAAAATGTAGCATCGTACTACAGATGGCGTTTACCGCGCCATTTGTGGTATTTTCTAAAACGCGCTGTTAAGACAGCAAGTTAAAGTTGGTCTGTGTAGTGTCGGAGCTGTCTGTGACGCGCTGATGAGATCCAAAAAGATCGAAATCGCGATCCACGTCTGGCAGTTTCGACAGAATACAGACCACTTCGAATTATTTTATTAAACATTCGTTGTTGATTTTTCTTTTGTAGTGCGAAAATAAGTCTTACTTTCTTATTTCTCTTCGAACCTAAATGCGCTTTAATTAGCCTTTAATAAAGAAATAAAGATGCTCTATGATCTGACGATTTAATGCATTAAATGATTAAGGATGTAGAACTACTTCAAACATTATTTCAGCGTCCAGTTGGCCCGTCCTGTAATTGATTAGAAAATTGTACGTATCTACGTCGATCATAAAATAAAAACGTAAAGCTGTTTTTGATCTGCAGCCATGTTTTATAAACCAACAACTTCAAAGCTTCGATGTTAACTAAAGGCAAAACACAATTAAGAAGGCTGAATTTTTTCGATGATAGTTATTGCATTTCCAAAATAAATATTTTCATGAGCTCATTGAAGTATAAAAATGTCCTGAACGTTTAGTATTTCTACTGAACATTTAATATTTTTACGACGCTTTTACTATATTTACCCAACATTCCGTAATTAACTGGGCATAATTAGGTAAGCAATTATATTTTAGCGTAGGTTTGTTTCGTTGTCGATTGAAACGTTTAACTAAAAGATCGAATTGTGGATGTTGTTGATATTAAACAATTGCAAATATATGAATAGGTCTAAATGTCTCTATTCGAGTGTACGGTTGGTTGCATATACATACATAGTTATCTTCTAATCACATGTTATCAATCAAATTCGGGTGCACAATTGGTTGCAAAATATACTAAGGAATGAAAACGGAAAAAAGCGATTTTATCTTGTAGCCAATATTGGTGCAACTGAGATAGCAAATGGTAGGCCATTCTGAAATTAGGTGACCATTAAAATCTCTAGTTAAAAAAATGAGAGGGTAACATGGACTATCTACTTTTGATATCCAAGATGTTATCATTTAAACAGAATTTTTAATTAAAAGTCGCCAGTTTTGGTTTATTCGAGGTGAAACTAAGCAGTTGCTATATAATGAGTGGATTTAAGGATGTTTGGGAGGTATGTCAACATGCTACGAGACAAATAACAATTTGGAAGAACGTTCCTCATTCAATTCTAAAACTCCTGTAAAAATTACAAATCGATTCACAGAACCGTTAAAATGTTATTGAAATTTTAAAAAAATGTAATTTTATACGTCATTTTATGGAGATTCGTTAACCGAACAGATTAAATTTATTTTTATTAACAGAAAAAAAGCTACCAGAAATTTCAAACTTTTATAATAAGTAACTTGAACTCTGGAGAATCACTTTAGCGTAAGGTTATTCAAATTCACTAAATGGTTATCGAGGAAAAAATGAAAAATTAGCTGAAAATCTCGTTTTTACTTGATAATATAATGATAATATTTATAATTGTCTGAAATAAATGCAATTTTAAAGTTTTAATTATTATTTAAACATATTAAAAAGTTTTACGCTCATTATTAATAGAGATTGAAACTAAATATTTTTTTGTTTCGAAGTTGAAATCAAGGCATATTCACCGCCAAAAGTCAGTTAAAAATTTTCCATATTATTCGTTATTTCTTATTTTATTCAAAGTTTTTGATCAAATTCCAAATTTTCTCTCAAACCGTACATTTTTTTAGTATAGATAGTATTTATTTCCCTCATGATATGCTGCAAAACCTAATCAATCACGAATTTCTAATTTTATGTACTCTTGTCTCCGATTGTACCTCCCAAACATCCTTACATGAATCCCTAACGATAGCCATGTGTGAACAACAACGATATCAATCGTCCAAGTTTGAAGCGACCCAACTACTATAGTTTGAGCAGAATAAAGGAATAGGTACTTTGTAGTTCAGTATGATACTGTCATACTGTGTATTTCATTTTGCTTACCATCAATGTCTGTCAATGTGGAGTCGCCACTGTCCGTCGGCTCGATGTCCCTTATAGAGATCCGTCTCTGTCCAAGTCCAGATTCGGACTCCGAGCGACAATACAAATAGGTACTGCCCCCGTAAAACGGCATCTTGTCACAAATTACAGTCCCGTCGTTCTAAAATCATTCTGGCATCGAAAATATTCTCACACCGGCCCTGATTCGAGCGGTAAAACAATTGATTTACGTATGTCTTTTCACACACCAAATTGAACAACAGCAGTAGCAGCGACCGTTCTCGTTTCTATTCTTTTTTTTTTCTTTTTTCGAACACAGAATACTCACTAATTTGTCCCCGGCGCACTGAGTGGGATGAGGGTAAACATCCCGCACAAATTAATTAACGATTTGTCGGTCGGTTTGTAGTAGCACTGTGCACTTTTTTGGTTTCCTATTTCGATTCTAGGTACATACCACATGCACAGCTGTCTGTTTTCGTTGAATTATTGATACGATCGAAACGGAACACTGCGATTTAACGTTTAATAGTTTGTTTGTTCTTTGGTATTTTGTTCAGTGGACAAATGGATTCGAATTGAGCTAAAATGTAGAATTAAGTTGCTCATTCTTTTTGACTAAAATACAAATACATCTTCCAAATCAGATAAAACAACCAGATTCTATTTAAAAACCGTTCCCTATTAGGTTATCTGGGAACATAGAGGGTGCAATTCACATGAGGACATCTAGTAGCAAAAACGCAAACTACAATTCGTATCTAAAAGATTTTGTATCAGTTCGTTTAAATTTACTCTCTGCATGCAATGAAAACTATTTGAAAGTAGCCAAGAATTATGAAGAAATATATGTTAGAGTATGTGAATAATTGTTTACTCATTTTAGTTAATAAAAAAAGAGAGAAAATTAGCTGAAAATGACTAAAAATCCCAAAATTGTTACCTCTGCTTTCATAATCATATTTATTTATACTCTTAAATGACTCACACTTCATTCCCAAAATTTCTGTTGTGTAAAAAATTCTATTTGACTCTCAATTCAAGAATTTACATTAAAGTATGTAAAAACGCTCGTAAAATTGTTTAAATTATTTTTCTTCTGGAATCTAAAACGTTTCCTAACTGAAAAAGGTCATGTGTATGTGTGTATTTTGGGTTTATCATTACTTAACATTTTTTCGCGCCTATCTGTACTAAATACACATAAGTTTGAAGCATAATACGAGCACGTATGTCCGATTTTATTTTTAGGATACCGATGGCTGTTCACTCTAATTATTAGGTACTTATGGAAATTTTTTAACATTTATTCCCAAAACAATATTTTAATATTCACGAATGACTTTGGACTTTGTAACCGTGAGACCTTGCAAAAGCTTGTAAACACTATATACATTAAATATATTCAAATTTTTGAAATTTGTTATTACCACAAAAGTAAAATTTTCGTCGTTTTGGTTAAGATTTATCAAATTAAGAATCAATAATAAAATGAAATGAAACTATAATTGATTCTATACTTTGCAAGTCCAGCTTTGAACGGGTCAAACAAGTAGATAAATACAGACTAAAAAGCCATAATAAATAAATAAAATTTGAATGAGACTTTTGAAAAGAAAACCCAGTGTTTGCTAATTTTTTTATTACATGTAACTCAATAAAACTACTTCATGCACCCAAAAAAAATTTTTGGTTTACTAACAGAGTTGTAGCGACGTGTTGGAAGAAAACATTAATTTTCAATGAAAATAAATAATCTGTTAAATATAACGAATTAAGTCATAAAATACAGACTCAAAACACGCTTGCTTTTATTAGATGGGAATATTTATTATTCATTTTTTTGTTTTTACTTTTAGTGTAAGTTTTAGCCGAATTGCCTTTTACAAATAAATTCGAATATAAACATAGAGTGCACATTTTCCGAATAATTAAGAAAACTAAACATTTCGAAGAATACTATTTTTAAAAATAATTGCACTAAGTACGCTACACATAGAGTAAGTGCATACATTACTTTTTATTTTGTTATTTGCCATTAAGAGGTAATATATGAGTGGTTTTGTTCAACAGGATCTTTAATAAAACCTAAACGAAAACAATAGAAAACAGATAAATAATTCTTGTTTTAAAATTTATTTTGCCAGGTACAAAAACCCAACTCAACCTAATGTCTATCGCATGCATCTAATAAGACAGCCATATCATGGAGATATTTTCATTTAATCTTGAATATAAATTGAATTTTTGTAAAAAAATCATTTTAAAATAGTCTTTGTATAATTTGATTGCCCTTAAACAAATAAAATGTTTACTTTCAACACATTTTGAGCAGAATTTGTACATATACCTGTAGACAAGTTATTTATTATTGTTACATATTTTCGAAATTAGAAACGAAAATGAGCTTTATCAGATCATCATCATGTCATCAGTCCTAATACTGGTTGGACACGTACCTCCACTCTTTCCTACCCTAAGCTAAATCAATCACGAATTTCTAATTTTATGTACTCTTGTCTCCGATTGTACCTTCCAAACATCCTTAAACATGGGCTTCACCAAATCCAGCTAGTCCGGCGGACCGGACTAACCCATTTAGGGAAGTCCTACCTTTATGTCATGAGTTAGCAATCAATGCAGTCACGAAGGTTAGGTTGGGTGCTATATCTATCAACGGTAGATGAAATTTGCCGGTTCAGGGACTAACGGTTAACAAATTGGGTTTCCAGACATAGAATGAATATGTATTTTTTTGGCGTCGATGAAATATGGAGCTTTATTTCCTACTTTGGGAGGTATTATGTGAATGGCTATTACGCTAGTCATAAGTTTGTNACTGGAAATGTATTTGTATTCAAAATAAAAAATTTCAGGAACAAGTAAAGACCTAGTACCTTGTGGATATTTACTTTACAATTAGTAAAATTAATTAATTCGAGGGAGACAGAAGGATTAAAAAAATATTAAAATTCACAAATCACTCCCGAAAACATACTCCCGGCTCGGCATTTACCACATTCCCGTTTATATGTGCGCGCTCGGGATGAAGTAATGTAACTTTGAAATCAACGTACGACGGACGCGGGAACAATCGACGCCAACCGCCGCGACGCCAGGCATCCGGATGCTGACTGGAGAAGCAACAGCCGCGACTAAACATGCAACGGCTTTTGCGCAAGCGCAAATAATAAAATGTAAAGCAGACTCCATCGGACGGACGCTCGGCGTCGTCAGGGAGTCGCATCTGGAGGCGCCCACCGGAAATGCTTTCTCCATTACTCCTATCCTACCTTGGCAATGGTTATCTGTTTAAATATTTCCTTCAGATCAGATCACTGCTAGCTCAGATGAAAAGAATTTGCAAATTATATACATAATATGCATGAAGATGATGTTTAAACAAAACATATACATAATAATGTGGTAATGAAAATTGATGTGGCTATCTGCTCTGATGATAGGCGTTTTAGAATTAGCTGACAATTAAGACATCCAACAGTAACGTGTGGAAATCTTAATTAATTAATGGTGGAAGTTATCTATGGTGGAAGGCTTTACTGTTCGTTTAAAGAAATTGGAGATATGCCCCTTCCCTTTATCAGGATGCGCCGTAGCATAATTCCAAATTCAATCATATTTGTCTGCGGAGCTCATTTCTCCACCGATCATCGAGCGAGAACTAGACAAAAGTGTACAGTACCATTTGCAAAATTATTTAAACTGCCTCGTTAAAATTTAAGAATATGCTTTATTTAAAAGCATATTTAGCCAAAAATAATAACAAGTGAATTAANACATCAATTTGATCATTTAGTAAAGTATTTAATTTATTGTATTCGTTAATATAAAGACTTTCAGGTAGGTTTAATTTATGGCTTTTTGGTAATTCTTTTAAAATTTAAAAATCATCATTAAAAGTATGTTTTTCCTTTAATAAATGTTCTCCATATGTAAAATCGGCTTTCCCATTAGTATAGCTCCTCCTGTGTTCTGTAATCCTTTGATTGAAGGATCTCCCAGTTTGTCCCACATAGACTTGATTAAAGTCCACATTCCCATAAAGAAAATCCAGATTTTGATCCTTTATCAGTTTTATCTTTATTATGTTTTATAAATTTCGTTTAGCGTATTACTGGTTTTACAGGAATATCTTCACCTGAAGGACCATATCACCTCACGCGCCTACTGAGATTTTTGATCTTCCCATCGATAGCTACCAGAATCTAAAATTTCAAAGAATTTGAGAAAAGGCCATTTTCCGTAAGGATCTAGCGAGTCCTTTAATATGAAGTGTCGACTTTTTATTTCACTTAAAAGTTTTCATAAAGTATTAAAACAAGTGAAGTAAAAGTCCATTACTTGTTTTACTTCTTTCGTATTGGATTGTGTTCCGGTTTTAAAGCATGTGCTTGTTTCGTCGGGTCATATAATAAGTGAATCCACCGAATCCAATTCGGAGAACGGAAATTCGCTTTTACTCGACGGACGTTTCCACTCTTCTGGTCGCGATCATCTTTCGTCGAAGACGACCATCAGTTTTACCGCGTCGTTTTTATTACTTTTCTTGTTACAACGATTTAGTCGACGTACGTAGGGGGGAAAACGATCTCCAATTTCCTTTTTGCCGCTTGTTAAACGAATCATCCCGCAAGGAAAACTAAAACCGAATTTAAACTCGACATCCTGTAACTACCCGGTTAGGTGTGTAATTTCAAATCGAAATCATTAAATACGTATTACAAGTAAAACAACTTCGTGGCTTAAAGTACGAACTTGGGGAAAATGATAATGGTCCATCGCCGGTAAAATCTCACAAGGGGAGTGAGGAGCCCGAATTTTTGAAAAAACACCTCAACCTACTTGGGTATTCATCATTCTAAACATTTAAATCCATGAAATCCTATGACATTGTTAGTTATTTAGTAGTGGATTAATATGCAATATTAATTTGAAATCATTTTTTCGATTTTTTTATTTACCCATTACAAACTACCTCAAATTAATGAGGGAAAAATTGTTGCTGTTGTTACTTGGGGAAAATGATAATGGTCCATCGCCGGTAAAATCTCACAAGGGGAGTGAGGAGCCCGAATTTTTGAAAAAACACCTCAACCTACTTGGGTATTCATCATTCTAAACATTTAAATCCATGAAATCCTATGACATTGTTAGTTATTTAGTAGTGGATTAATATGCAATATTAATTTGAAATCATTTTTTCGATTTTTTTATTTACCCATTACAAACTACCTCAAATTAATGAGGGAAAAATTGTTGCTGTTGTTACACCCCCGCCGGGAATCGAACCCGGGGCCTTTGGCTTTACGCACCAATGTTCTGACCACTAAACTACGAGAGGTGACAACAGCAACAACGACCAACCACCTACAAAGTTAACGATCCGTCGTACTAATGTAACTATATATACTGAATATACTATGATTAAACATACATACAATTTAGACAACTTTTAGAAGTGAGTTAGTTTAATATGAAATATTATTCTGAAAATTAATTTTTGAATTTTATACCCACTACACACTACCTCAAATTAATGAGGGAAAAATTGTTGCTGTTGTGACACCCTCGCCGGGAATTGAACCCGGGACCTTTGGCTTTACGCACCAATGTTCTGACCACTAAACTACGAGAGGTGACAACAACAACCACGACCAACCGACCTACAAGGTTAACGATCCGTCGAACTAATGTAACTATATACTGAATATACTATGATTAAACATACATATAATTTAGATATCTTTTAGAAGTGAGTTAGTTTAATATGAAATATTATTCTGAAAATTCATTTCTGAATTTTTTACCCACTACACGCTACCTCAAATTAATGAGGGAAAAATTGTTGCTGTTGTCACACCCCCGTCGGGAATCGAACCCGGGACCTTTGGCTTTACGCACCAATGTTCTGACCACTAAACTACGAGAGGTGACAACAACAACCACGACCAACCGACCTACAAGGTTAACGATCCGTCGAACTAATGTAACTATATACTGAATATACTATGATTAAACATACATATAATTTAGATATCTTTTAGAAGTGAGTTAGTTTAATATGAAATATTATTCTGAAAATTCATTTCTGAATTTTTTACCCACTACACGCTACCTCAAATTAATGAGGGAAAAATTGTTGCTGTTGTCACACCCCCGTCGGGAATCGAACCCGGGACCTTTGGCTTTACGCACCAATGTTCTGACCACTAAACTACGAGAGGTGACAACAACAACCACGACCAACCGACCTACAAGGTTAACGATCCGTCGAACTAATGTAACTATATACTGAATATACTATGATTAAACATACATATAATTTAGATATCTTTTAGAAGTGAGTTAGTTTAATATGAAATATTATTCTGAAAATTCATTTCTGAATTTTTTACCCACTACACGCTACCTCAAATTAATGAGGGAAAAATTGTTGCTGTTGTCACACCCCCGTCGGGAATCGAACCCGGGACCTTTGGCTTTACGCACCAATGTTCTGACCACTAAACTACGAGAGGTGACAACAACAACCACGACCAACCGACCTACAAGGTTAACGATCCGTCGAACTAATGTAACTATATACTGAATATACTATGATTAAACATACATATAATTTAGATATCTTTTAGAAGTGAGTTAGTTTAATATGAAATATTATTCTGAAAATTCATTTCTGAATTTTTTACCCACTACACGCTACCTCAAATTAATGAGGGAAAAATTGTTGCTGTTGTCACACCCCCGTCGGGAATCGAACCCGGGACCTTTGGCTTTACGCACCAATGTTCTGACCACTAAACTACGAGAGGTGACAACAACAACCACGACCAACCGACCTACAAGGTTAACGATCCGTCGAACTAATGTAACTATATACTGAATATACTATGATTAAACATACATATAATTTAGATATCTTTTAGAAGTGAGTTAGTTTAATATGAAATATTATTCTGAAAATTCATTTCTGAATTTTTTACCCACTACACGCTACCTCAAATTAATGAGGGAAAAATTGTTGCTGTTGTCACACCCCCGTCGGGAATCGAACCCGGGACCTTTGGCTTTACGCACCAATGTTCTGACCACTAAACTACGAGAGGTGACAACAACAACCACGACCAACCGACCTACAAGGTTAACGATCCGTCNTGGCGGTAAGAGATTTGCGGACAATGAAGAAGTAATCGAAGCTGTAAATGGTTATTTTGAGGAGCTTGACGAATCAGTCTATAGAGATGGCATTAATAGACTGGAACACCGCTATGAGAAATGTATCAGCCTTGGAGGAGATTATGTTGAGAAATAAAAAAAAAAAATTTTTAAAAACCTTGTTTTTCTTGGTCAGGCCGGAAACTTATCAATCCACCCTCGTATATAATTAAGTTAATAAAAATTGCTGTTGTCACCTCTCGTAGTTTAGTGGTCAGAACATTGGTGCGTAAAGTCAAACGTCCCAGGTTCGATTCCCGGTGGGGGAACAGCAACAATTTTTCCGTCATTAATTTGAGGTAGTTTGTAGTGGGTAAATAAAAAATCGAAAAAATTATTTCAAATTAATCTTATCTAAATTAATAGCAATACAATAAATACTATTAGATTTGTTTGGGAAATCAATAAAATTGATGTAGTTGGGATGGATCAAATTTTAGAGTGTTTCACCATTTAGTAATTGAGTTATACGAGTTTAAGTATGAGAAAATTTGCCCAGGGGTGCCTGCATTAGAAGGAATATGTCAAAAAAAACATGGAATTTCTAAGAAAAATCTGATGTCCTTAAGCAGCATCTTAGGTGCTGGTACGTAAATTACTTTGAACAGAACTGATCATATATCAGGTCATATAAATCTGCCCTAAAAGTTTGGTTGAAAAATATTGATTATCCAATTTTACAGAAAATTGTAGGCATCGATTTTATAAATATTTTAACACACGTAAAGCATTACATCGATTAATGTTGATTGAAACTACTTCGAACTTTCGTTCAGCCACAACTAATTACGGCGTCTCGCCCTTTTTGTCTGTTGTTTTTCTTATAAAATATCTGAAACTTAAAGTAATAAGGTTAAACGTCCTACTTACCTACTTCGATTACATATTTATATCTAGTACTGGCTGAGGTACGAACTCAAACAGCGACTATCATCAAAACCAGAGCCACCCGTTTGTGCACAGAGACTCTAGCCACTAGACTAAAAGAAGTACAACTTACAAGGAAACATTTGGTATTTTTCAATCGAAATATATTTAGGAGGCAAAGCTATGTTATAGGTAAAAAAAAGTCTACAATCGTGTAAGGCAGGGATGAGCAACACGCGGCCCGCGGGCCGTTTGCGGCCCGTTAAACATATTTCTGCGGCCCGCCGAGCATTTCTAATATTGAATTTATTTTATCGACTTTGAATCGAAAATGTTTTCCTCGCCATTTAATATCGATGTGGATACAGTTCTCGAAGACTTTCAAATGGAAGTGATTGACATGCAGAATAATACCGATTTAAAAAATGTATTTTTCTCAGTAATTACAAAAAATTTTTATAAATCGTATGTGAGCCCTGAGAAATTTCCGCTTTTTGCGAAAAATGCAATGCAAACGATGTCTCTTTAGAAGTACGTACGTTTACGGACAATTATTTTCAACCATGAAATAAATCAAAAATGA
>NW_020442429.1:301269-305049 GCF_000699045.2 Agrilus planipennis
AAGGTTCCATTATAATTACATCTAATAATCCCTAGGGGAGGTATTGATTTTGAATATATAATAACTAACTTGACGGGCATAGCGGTTGCGGCGGTACCGGCCGGGAGGCCGGTTTGTATTGTCTAATGACAAAAAAACTGTGAATGTTGTATATAAAGACATTCTGTAGTATATTTAGTATGTTCAGGGAGTATCTTTTGAAGATTTCCCCTTTTCGATAATAATTTAAACAAAACAAAAATATATTTAGTATCAGCATTGCACCCGTGCGAAGCTGGGAAGGGTCACTAGTTATAAATGTTACTTTATGTGCGGCCCCCCAAAAAATTTTAAAATTTAAATTGGCCCGTTTATTAAAAAGGTTGCTCACCCCTGATGTAAGGTATTGTCAGTAATACACTAGCGACTAGCTGTTGCACGCAATTGGTCAGTTTGTTTTTGCTTATTAATTGTTGATTCTTTTAATAATAATAATAAAACTATACAACCCATTATTACCAAACTTTAATAAGACTTAATGGCCTCACTCTAATAATATTTGCGAGTTGCCAAATGCATCCTATTAACTGTAGCCTTGTCTAATTGCAGCCATATTGGCACTAGGGGGAAATTGTATCAAATTAGCCCGGAACTGTTGTTAGTGGCTTGACTTTGCATATTATTTATGAGCCAAAGGGCATGGCATATAGCTAGATAAAGGGCTGCCGATTGACTCGTTACGGCCCACATCAATTCGAAACTAGACCGCATCTGAAAATTGTAGATGCTCTTACACTTGAGTATATATTAGCTACTAATAGCAAAGTCTGCTAAAGTGCTCAATTCAGTTTATTGAATTTCACTTACGAGGTGAGGTCCTTATCGATTATATTATACGCCGTATGTGTCCTGTAAACTTCCAGAAAAAAATAATAAAAGATCAGGAACGGAGTGGTGAAACCTTCTATGAGCAAAAAAATAGCAAGACGAAGACTGTCCCAGTGTTGGTATTGGCCTTGGTCTTGCGTATTAAGTCTTGGTGTTCCTCATTTAATCTGATACGTTTTTTTTTTAATAATTCTTCTAAGCCCAAATTTTTATATTTACCTACTAACACAATAATTGTCTTAAATGCTGAAATTTTCTGTCATATATGCGAGCTTGTCATGACTTTGAAAGAAAATAGTGTCGATAGCTGTGGGAGCTACAAGAAGTAGAAAATATCGAAAAAAGATTGATTTGTTTCTATTTTTCAACTACGTGTTATCTTAGCCTTGGTCTTACTAGTATAAAGACAGTCTTGATCACTAATTACACTTTCTTTTGACAATTTCTACCCAAACCCTTTTCAGAAATAATAATAACCAATCAGGATATTTGATGCTACATAACTTGCGGTCTACTGAGAAGTTTCTGCTTTAATATGCGGTCTACCGCCTTCAATCTGCTTTATGTGCGGTCTACTGTCGTTGCCTTTCTTTAAAACAAGACTCATTCATTCGTGCTGTATTTCTCTACTGTAAGTTCATGATTCTAACACCCCAGATGTCGACTGCATTCCAATATATTTATGGCATTATAAGCGAATTGTCATTATATGCGGAGTAATTATAAACGAATTTCTAGTAGTTCTGTGGATGTATTTTGGTGTGTAAAAATTATGAACATGAACGGCAATAATAACGTTTTAACTAATGTTTCGTCCATGAGAATGCTTCGGAATGTTCAAAAATGGACAGAACAACGTATGAGCATGTCTGTAACTTTTACTAAAGTTGTTTACTGCCTCTTGGACTATTTACATCGTCATCTAAAGAAAAATNAATTAACTGAAAATCTCGTTTTTACTTGATAATATAATTATAATATTTACAATTGTCTGAAATAAATGCAATTTTAAAGTTTTAGTTATTATTTAAACATATTAAAAAGTTTTGCCCTCATTATTAATAGAGATTGAAACTAAATATTTTTTTATTTGGAAGTTGAAATCAAGGCATATTCACTTCCAAAAGTCAGTTAAAAATTTTCCATATTAATCGTTATTTTTACTTTATTTTATTCAAAGTTTTTGGTCAAATTCCAAATTTTCTCTCAAACTGTGTACTTTTTTTTAGTATAGATAGTATTTATTTACCTCATGATATGCTGCAAAACCTAATTAATCACGAGTTTCTAATTTTATGTGCTCTTGTCTTCGATTGTACCTCCCAAACATCCTTAAAGTCCGATGTTAGCAACATGCTCAAATTCTGCTTGTCTGCATCTCTTTCTGTTTTTAATTTTCTATTAATTGGTGTAATGTTACTGCCTTCTCTTTATTAGTGTCCGCTGCAATTCCTGCCTGACATCTCTTTTCTATGTTTACAATATTCTCTATAACGTCTGTCGTAAGTAAAAGTAAACGTTCTGTCAGCAACCGCTCCAGTCTAATTAGTAAGTTGAAAGTAAATATAACAGTTTTATTGTGGACCATGCCAATTTTAAACGTCCCAACTATAGTTACCATTTTTCACGCTCCCTACAGGTATCTTTTGATTGCGTTGATTTAGAAAATTAATTATTTTACATCTCCAGGGGATTGCAGACCTGAGTATTTGGTATTTATTTCAAATTGGTACTTTTAGGCGTTCCTGAAAAAAAGGGTATTAACAATCAGACAAACAGACAGGCAACGATGTAATCCTTAGGGGTTCCTATTTCTCTTTGAGGTACGGAGCCCTAAAAATGCAATTGTAATCGACCTGATCATTTATGAATAGCGAATATATGCTTGAATCTTCATCAAACTTTCTCTATTACTTCAATTTAGAACAATCTCGTCATGTCTTAACGTTATGCAGTTCTTGTAAAAAGAATACACGTTAATTTGTATATTTTATATCTCTGAATGAACTTTAAATTTTGATTTAAAATAATTCGAAGTGGTCTGTATTCTGTAGAAACTGCCAGACGCGGATCGCGATTTCGATCTTTTTGGATCTCATCAGCGCGACGCGAACAAAATGATAACACCACGAGGGCCAGTATCAGCTAATTATTTATAAAATAATTAAATATTCCTGTGATTTTGTGCAAAAAAGCTACCGATTAAAGGTTATTATATAAGTTATTTCCAACGAAACATGAAATTTAATTGAACCCAAAGCTATTTCGTCACTCACGTTACATTTAACGTTTATCGCTTGTGAACGAATGTTTGTAATTTTGTTAAATACTAGACAGCACTCTTCAATCCATTAACATTATCATATACTAGAGGAATGTTGCCAACTGCTCCCTTTCAAACATTAACACGCGTTCCGGGAATCATATCGCAAAGCTCAAATGCCACCTGAACCACGTAATTCTGTCAACAGTTACGGTTTTATCTTTGTTAACAAAACCAAAAACTGAAAGCAAATATGTAGACAGGACGATCAAGCGGTATTTGCATATTCAAATAATATTTGGTCAACACCATCATCATCATAAGGTCGTCAGTCCTAAAACTGATTGAGCTAATCTTTACATTTCCCTAAAACTACAACGTACCACATCCTTAACCGTTTATGAACTTTGATCTAACCTAGATCTTCCTCTACTCCTCTTAACTCCTATTTTGTCTTCTAATATGTCTCTATCAACCCTTCATGCATGAGAACGTGTCATACCAACCTTTTTTATTGACTTCCATAAAGTCCTCTGTTCTCCTATTCTTTCCAATACCTCTTCATTTCTAACCTTTTCTACCCACGATATACTCATCATCCGCCTATAACACCACATTTCGAACGCTTCTAACCTTTTCTTTTCCGCCGC
>NW_020442429.1:305525-306733 GCF_000699045.2 Agrilus planipennis
CCAGTCATTAAAAAACTTCCCCTATAAAATTCTTTTTTTATACTTACCTTATACAAGAAAGAAAACTCTCTTATTTTAAAGAAACGCCCAGTTTCTTCAATTTCATTACAGAACGTTTGCATTGTGCCTTTTTAACACATTTAACACATAAAGCACTTGTATAGGACCAATTTTGGGACATGATAATTACCATTTAATCATTCTATCCGCAAAATTAAAAAATTAATTTGACGAAATTATTTCACTCAAAAAAAAAAAATACCAGTCACGTAATTTAATAAAACAAAATAAATTTTAATAATGTTTATTGTTTTTTCTAAGGACAACAAAACGTAAAACTTAAAAAGCCAGGTTTGTTAATAAACTTATTCGATACACTTTAAATTATTAATTAATTTGTTAGTAATTAATACCATAAAACAAACCATAATTATATTGTTTAATTATATAATAAAAAACAAAAGCAACAAATTTACAAATAAAAACAGAACGTCGACCACCTATCTGCTGCTGTGATTAAACAGCAGTTATTAAATATGTACAGACAGCATAGCAAATTTCATCTATCAGTGTTATTGAATGCCATAGTAAGTAGCCTACAGATGGCGTTCATTAAGCTGTCTGCACCTATTCATAAAACAGCAGTGCTGTGGTCGCCCAAGCATTATGGCCTAGTGATGAAACCGTTGTTATGAGCTACCATCATCAGACTTGTACATTATTACAAAATAATAGTAAAATATTAATTAAATATGCCCAGAAGCGAAAATTCGTTACGATGCAATGTTCATAATTAATTGATTAATGTGTAGGTAATTAAACAGTTAAGTTATGCGCGTTTCGCTCATTCCATAAATTCACCAACAAATTACAACAAAATAAAATGTTTCCATTACACAAATTTATGTGTGTAATATTTAAAATATAACTTTTAACTCTCGTAACTTTAAAAATAAAATATGTATATATACACTTTATTTTCACATAGTGAAAATTTTAAATATGTACTCTAATTCGTTAATTACTTCTTATTACGAATCAGATTCTCATAACTCAAGTTTTTGATCCGAAATTATTAAACACCAATAAACAATAGAAAAGTGAAATCCCTTAAACAGAAAATAGATGGAGCGGCTTATATTTGAATTTTTATTAACATGCCTATTCCTAAGATTCAGAAATGAAAAAAAAATTTTCTTTTTTGTTTT
>NW_020442429.1:306854-315289 GCF_000699045.2 Agrilus planipennis
GGCCCTTCAACCTTTAAAATAAATGTAAAGTATTCGAAAAAGTAAATGCATAAGACTACAATTGGGCAAACAAAGATCGAATTTTTATTGAAAAGTCATTTAATTTAACATATGATAGATTCTACATTCACTATCAAATAATATAGCCCAATTTTTACGACTAACTAACAATTTCTTTTCATAAATTAATCTGAAATTAATAGTCAATCAATGAAAAGCAATATTTTCGATGACTTCATATGAAACAATTTTACCTTTAACACATTAATTCCTTTTTAGATTTTAACCCGTAAATCACAAAATACAAAAATTACTAAAACCTCTAAAATTTAGAAACAGTTTCGTTTATAACTTATAATCGCGGACTTAACTGCATCTTGTAATCCCATTAAAAAGTTAATTCTCTTGGACACCGGATAGATTATCTCCTGAAGGATTATAAAGCGCTTTGGTCACAACTTTAATATTTTCAAATTTTGAAATAAAAAGATTATAAAAAAAAACGAATAAACTGGTAATACCAGCACACAAAATGTAAATGTGGCATATAAATGTTACCATAGAAACGGATAAGGAATTAAATCAGATCAAGTATATGGTGTGGTCCGAAATATAATCCAGCATACTGGCCGGTAATGATGACGTCATAAATCGACGCCATACTGTTGATTCGTTCCCAAATATACTGGCCAGTGCGTTGACATCAAATTGACGCCATATTGAGAATAGTGTTTGTGCTCGTTTACAACAATTGTTGGATATACTACAACTTCACACTTGTCTCACCAGTACAATATGGTGGCACACCAGTACAATATGGCGTCGATTCATGACGTTATCAGCGCTAGCCAGTATGCTGGGTTATATTTCGGAACACACCCATAATAATGGTCACGTTAAAAAAAAAAAGGCATAAACAAGAAGAAAAATATACGAAAATCGGAACTTACCTTTAGTAGCCTTTATAAGTATATCACAGCCATATTTTAAACAATTGGTAAAAGTCGTGATTTTCAATAATATTAAAAAAAAAAACTACCCCACCATGTTTACAAAAGGCAATAAAGATTCGCAAATATTTTATAAAAAAAAAAAAAAATGAAAGGCAGTACCAACTGAATTCGAAATTCACCAACGTGTGAAATGTATATAGAGATATATAAGTAAGAAATAAAGCAATAATGTTTACATTAAAGCTAATTACCAACCACCCAATTCCCACAAAACGACCAAAAACTTGAGCCACTTACGCCAAAACCCTAAACCTAACTATCATACCAAATACTGATACTAACAAACCGGTAAAAGTAAACTAATTGCAAGAAAGATTTAATATAATTAATAATAATAACATAATATTAACATACCATCACAGTCAGTCCTCGCGAAAACAACAATTCTATGAATATATATGTATATGATCGCCCAGTTCACTACCCTTCACTTGTCGGGATCTGTGGACGGTCCTGGAGGAGTGTTATCCTTGACCGTGGGCGCCGTTTTTTCTTTTAACTGTTGGGCGTAATCATCAAGCGAATTGGCCAGATCTTGGGGTTCGGTTACTGGCAGCGAGCAGGCGAAGTTACGACATACGTACGCGGCCGGTTTTCCCTGAATCCGCTGCAAACGGCTCAAGGACTCGTGGCGCCGATAAAGGATGCCAGCTCGCCCACTTGGACCGTCGGCCACAGCCAGGATTCGACCCGGTATAAAACGGGTACGTAAAACGTCCAGTAACGCTTGTGTATTGTTGTCTTCAGCATCGCCCGCGATAAACACCTGAAACAAACAAAGAAACCCCTTAATGTTGCCAAAGTGGCAAGGAATTTTACAATTTTACTGCTAGTTCCTACACTTTTTAAACGCACCGCGTATAATCCTAGAAGTACCTAGGCGACCGAAGTCTACTCAGAACTGATGTAAAACGTCTTGCTAAAACTGTCTTGTATAAGTCATTACTCTTAGTTTGTATCTCACAATTGCTTTTCTACATATCATCCAAAATTAAAACAAAAAAAAAATGTGACTACATTGCGGGATTTGAACTCGCGCACTCCGGCGTGGTAGGCCTACGTTCTAGCCACTAGACTATTTACCAATCTCGTTGCATGGGCAAGACACATTTGTTGCATTGTGCGTGAAAACAATGAGAAAACGAATTTTCCCAGAAATAAGACCCGGCTAGATCGATTTTTCATCCCCGTAAACCCCTATATTGTCAATTTCATCGAAATCGTTGAAACCGTTCTAAAGAACGCGATTACAAACAAACAAACAAATAGGAACATAAATATTGCTCGAGAAATGTAAAAAAGTGGCCGCGATAACAAGAAAAATGAGTATATAAACTTACCTGGGTTGGAGATTCGTAATAGAATAACAAGGCGGAAGCCATTTCGGGAAGGGCGATGGGAATGGCAGAAAGCTTATCAGCGAACGCACTCAAAGTACGACCGGCTTTTACCTTCAAATCTTCACGATCCAAGTAGGCCGCGAGTCTAATCAGATTGTGAACAGACACGGAATTCCCGCAGGGTTCCGCGCCGTCTTGATCTGGAACAAACGATAAACAAAACATGGAAACAAAAGACTTGTCAAAACAGCCTCGATAAATGAAAATGGATACAGAACGGTGACAAAGAAATTAGTTGGTACAGTAACATTCACTCAAAATGGACAGGAAAGGCAACCCACCATACATTAAAGTAGACCCTCGCATACACTTCTACTGTCTTCGAATTTCAAAATGTACGAACTTTCAGGGGCAAATTATTCAATATATATTTGTGTGTATCCTAAAAAAACATCTTCCTATTCGAAAGTATCCCATTTTTCAATCCACACCATCCAATACTACCTATTTATTTTATTATTTAATGCAAAATAGCAACATTTGTGTAACCTGATGTTTTACTTTTTACTAATAATTAATTATTAAGCAAAACAAAAACCGCTTTTTTCAAATTTAAAAATATGGCGCTTAAAAAACAAAAGCCGTATAATTTAGTAAAGCGCATGCGCTCCGATCTCTATGATCGCCTCATGAATTACAATTAACCTCTGTTTAGCAAGTTCTTACAACGCGTTCGGGTGCGTGAGTGTTACATGATTCTTTGATACTTTTGATTAATTAATATAATCAATCGTTATCATAACTCGTCAGTTTATTATTTGACTTCATAGCGTATCGACTAGAATCGTGTGACAGAGTGTAGGTATCACAAGATCCAAGGCATAGTCAAAATACTACCATATTATGTGGGAAAGGTATGTTTCAACTACAATATCAGTCCCTTAATTTCTTGTAAATGTATATGTTCTAATTTTCATTAGAATATAAACTGATGGTATGTTTCTCATTCTGATATAACGTGTTGTATTTCTTCCAACGATCGCAATAGTAGGGTTATAATCTACTTCTGGTAAATTATTGCTATAATATTATATATATAAAAAAATTATGAGTGCTGTCAGAACAGGACAAAGTAATATTTAGTAAATGAAAGTTAGTATCAGCAATTTCTTATGCTGAAGTGTACGATGTGTTTCATACCTATTTACGAACAATTCCTTTAAATTTTAATCATTGATTACTATACATCTATTAAAAAACCATAATGGCCGACATCAGACAACAATTGAAAAAGAATGATGGCCGACAACTGCAACAATTAGAAAAGAATGATGGCCGACAACTGCAACAATTAAAAAAGAATGATGGCCGACAACTGCAACAATTAGAAAAGAATGATGGCCGACACTACGTCATAGCAATAAAAATGGCCGGGGACAGGGGGAAGAACTGGTAATACCTAATAAAAACAATAAGGTTTGATGGTATTCCAAAATAACAACTCAAAACAACTAATCAATGTAATTGATCTTTAATTCATCACTGGCAATCAATGTACCCTATGATTGGTTAATTAAAATCAGTAATAATTAAACACTTAATAACTAAAGAAAAAGAAGTACTTAACAAGATAGTAATATCGGCATACATATTCCCTCTTATTCGAATATTGTTATTAAGCATCTTATTTAAACTTTCAATAAAATACAAATATGTTCACAGATTTTGTTTCGGGCATTATCCATTCTCTAAAGTAATAATAATCTTGATGTCCGAATAATTTGTGGAGTAGTATATTAGAATAAACCTGTGGGAATTTTATTTGTTTTATTGAAGTCGATTTAAAACTGCCGCGCTTGAAGAATAACAGAATCAGCGGAAGTTACGGTGTTCATAGTTTAGAACGCAGGCGCAATATTTATGCTGCCACGTACGCATATTGCATTAGTTAACCTCCGTTGCCGGTGTTTTGCACGCGGTCGCGCACGTGAAGTGTTCCAATGTTAATGCAACAAGTGTTTGATGGTTTTTTATTAATTATTGATTATTAGAAATGTGTGTAATTAATTATACATCCTTTTATAATTCGATCCGTATCCGTAAAATTGTGCAACAAAGTATAAAACAAACTGCAAACTTTGGCAAGAAATCAAAATAATTGATAAAGGTATGACAAAAACATTATTGCTATTGTATAACTGTTTAAACTGTTATAATTAATTGGAATTTTACTTGGTCATTCTAAATGTACGCCTAAAATATTCTGTAACTTTTCGGCGTGTTCTTAAATTCGTCAAAACGAAGGTTAAGTAGTAGTTTTGGGTATATACAACACCTATTAATATCAATAATTAATTAATTAATTAATCAGTGCAAGTATTAATTTGTATGAATATAAATGCATAGGTAGTAGGTACGTGAAACACATGAAACGATAAAATTGACACCTAAATGGAACAGTTCATTGCTTCTTTTTTACTATTCAATACAAGTTCTTCCTCCTGCCCCTGGCCATTTTTATTGCTCCACTATGACGTAGTGTCGGCCATCATTCTTTTCTAATTGTTGCAGTTGTCGGCCATCATTCTTTTTCAATTGTTGTCTGATGTCGGCCATTATGGTTTATTAATAGATGTATAGTAATCAATGATTAAAATTTAAAGGAATTGTTTGTAAATAGGTATGAAACACACCGTACACTTCAACATAAGAAATTACTGGTACTAACATTCATTTACTAAATATTACTTTGCCCTGTGCTGACAGCACTCATAATTTTTTTATATATAATATTAACTACAGGTCGAAATGAACTTAAAACGATTTTGATAGTTTCATATACCTAGGTACTTCATCTTTTATTACAATTTTCAGAGCTTTAATGAATGATCATAGTATATAGCATTTCAAATCGTTTTACCAATAGAATACTCTCTTTGGGAAACTATTCACAGAATTATAGCAGTCAGAATATAAACTAAACTACCAGTTTGAATTTTAAATGCTGCCTACTTATTTTCGTTTATAAAGATAAAAGAATGTTCTTTGAACAATTTGTTTTTAGCATTTTGTATTAATGAATAATTATACAAAATAAGTAGGTAGCATGTGTAAATGATATCAGGTAGAAGGTACCTAGGTTGCACGTGAAATCTCAGGAACATCGAAAAATTTTATTGCGACACTGGCCCTCCACATGGCTATAAACGCAGCGATGCTGTAACTAAATTTATTGAATGAGACCCGTAGCGAGGCATGGGGAACATATGTAACAGTTTTGGAGTAAGGAGTTTCACATCATCTGTAGCATCTTTTGGGCTTTTATGCATCGCCACGAAAAAGCATCTTTTGGGTATTCCATCGTTTGTTAATCAGATTTTGAACCCCCATTTCGGAAACATAACTATTGAAAGTTGTTTGTAATGTCCTCTCCGCCGCTGGTTTATAGTTGTTGATTGTTTTCCATCACCTCTCTTCTTCCCTACTCATTTTTTGATCCAATCGTTTTGACTGAAATGAAAATGGACTTTCTTTTGATTGAAGTGCCTGCCTAGACCCTTATTTTTCAAATTCAATTTCTGAACTTCCAATCAATATACCTACCTACCTATCTATTGGTTAATGAAGGAAATAATTCATCGTAGCCCGTAGTCTGATGTTGTCTACCTCCAACCTCACCCCCTTCCAAAAGCCATTTCTCTAAGCGTAATTTAGATAACGGCATCGGTGCCTGGATATCGGAAAAGAATGAAAATCTACTTAGTGGCTTGTCATTATTTACTTATTCAAGCACTGTTCTGTAATTCTACATAAGATACACTCTTGATTAAGCTATTAAAAGAAATTTGTTCAAATCTTAATTGACTTAATGTATTAATTTAGTAAAGGAACAATAGTTATTGGAAGAGTCGACCTTTATTATTCTGCCTCCAAGTTCTTTTTCCAAATTTTTAGGTAGTCTCGTTTGGAAATTACAGGGGGGGGGACATACAAGACTTACTTCTAACTAAATTATTCATAACCCAGGGGCAGCAAATATAAAGATGATGCAGGCAGCTTCAGAAACACACACCGCTCTCCCTTACACTATCCCTTGCAAGCATAAACCCGTAAATTTAGACGGGTCGGTGAATTGCATTCAATCGATACTTTCCATTTAAAAATTGATAGGTTCAACAAGAAGCTCCTAGACAATTTTCATTTAATCCCGAACTGCTATTGTCATAACCAATTTTTCTTGCATAAGTACTAATTAGTGGCAAGGGGGGGGGGCTACAACACATGTATGAATGTATCGTAATTGAACGATCAGAATAAAAATACCCGAAAATAATATTTATCGCATTTAGGAGACCATCTTAAAATAAATCCACTCAATTTACAAAAATCTGTTCATTTCTGTTTGTGGGTCATCAATTTACGTCCGCAAACCAAATTTCATCCTACGAGGCATATACATGACAGGATCCGAATGATCCAGGCGGATAGACAACCGAAAAAGTTTCCTAGTTAGCTAAAACCCGCGTTTGACATTGATATTGAAAATTAGCATCTGCAATAAATAAATTACTAATCCCAGGGGATATTTTTTGAGGGGACAGCTTAAGTTAGATGTGCGCAAGCTTGGTTCTCATTTGATTTATTCATGTCATCGTTAATAAAGATCAATTTTCTTTAATTAAATTGAACTATTTTAAATAAGCAACAGTTCGTAAAAAAAAAACAATATTTTTGCTCCAACAAACATTTCTAAAATTACATAAAACGAAAAAAGGGGCAACCTCCGAACGCGATATTATCGAATTCCTGAACATACAATTGTGTGGTAGGCACATCACTGAAGTCCAGTTTATTATGTTTACCGAACCCGGAAGAGCCGGCAGGAAGCTGGAGAAATTCCAGAGTGTAAGCGCAAAGCGCAATGGAGTGTATTATAGGCGGTGATGACTTATTGTCTAAACAAGCACACATATGTCTATTTGTAGCCTAAAAGGGAATTCTAACTGCAAACTATTTCCATTATCTAGCTCAATACCAAAACAAAGACAGAAAATTTGAAAAAGGCAAAAAATGTAAAAAGACGTTATTAAAAATTTGCAAAAAGTTTTCTTGCAATATTAATTTGAGATCATTTTTTCGATTTTTTATTTACCCACTACAAACTACCTCAAATTAATGGGGGAAAAATTGTGGCTGTTGTCACACCCCCGTCGGGAATCGAACCCGGGACCTATCGCTTTACACACCAACGTTCTGACCACTAAACTACGAGAGGTGACAACAGCAACCACAGTTTAGTTGGTCAGAACAATGGTGCGTAAAGCCAAAGGTCCCGGGTTCGATTCCCGGCGGGGGTGTGACAACAGCAACAATTTTTCCGTCATTAATTTGAGGTAGTTTGTAGTGGATAAATAAAAAATCGAAAAAATGATCTCAAATTAATATTGCATATTAATCCACTGTTAAGTAACTAACAATGTCATAGGAATTCATATAAGTTTTCTTGGATTGCTTGTTTTTCCTTCTTTATTTGGACTTTTCACTATACGCGAAAACGTAGGTGAAAATCGCTTAATTGCACTAAATAGGTTGCAAGTGTACAAATTTTTTGCTAATAAACCAACGAACGCAGAACCTTTTTTATTTGCTAATCAGTGACATTTCGATTGTCAATTTCAATCATTTTCAAGCTAAAGCAAAAATATCCTCCTTTTTATCACATTTCATTTCCCGAAACAAATTGTAACACTGATCCTTTTTATGATAATGGTTTCTTCAACGTTTCACTACAAAATGCATTAAATTTAATGAAATAATTTTCAGAAATGTTCCCATTTTATTTTAACCTCGGCATCTTATTTTTTGAGCCTACAGCGGAATGCCTACATTTATGATAAAATGATAAACTGCGAAAAGGAAATAAAACTGACAGGTCTTTATGTGACAATAAAATCTGTTTTCCATTTTTCTCGCTTAACCTGGCGATAATGGGGAGAAATCGCTTGTCTTGTAAATAATAATATGCGATTTTGCTCCACATATTTGGGGAAGAATATATGTCAATAACACAATCATAAAAAAT
>NW_020442429.1:315872-316681 GCF_000699045.2 Agrilus planipennis
CTAAAATGGCTTGGCGGTAAGAGATTTGCGGACAATGAAGAAGTAATCGAAGCTGTAAATGGTTATTTTGAGGAGCTTGACGAATCAGTCTATAGAGATGGCATTAATAGACTGGAACACCGCTATTAATAGACTGGAACACCGCTATGAGAAATGTATCAGAAATAAAAAAAAAAAATTTTTAAAAACCTTGTTTTTCTTGGTCAGGCCGGAAACTTATCAATCCACCCTCGTACATGTTCGATATACCTAATGGATAAGTGATGCAAATCGAGGTAAGAATTCATGACGTGATTCTCTCAAATAAGACCTCGGTACTGACTGTTTATTTTATCTTTCACTTTTTTATCGCCTACAGACACCAAAGAAAATCAAAGGGGGCCGCGTTGTTAGATCCGAGTCCAAATCCTTCAATCGTGATTAATTTATACCTGTAGGTCAACACGTACACTGGAATTTTTATTACACAGGATGACTGCAGTATTTCCGTTCAAAATGTATAATTAGAGTCGTAAATGCCATACACCCACAAACTTTTTGAATTTATTTTATCGCATACGTCATTTACTGAACAATCTCCTAATTAGCACACGCCCTGTATAGTTATAATATACTAAATAATTAGTGTCAAAAGCTAAGCCAAAACTAATAATCCCAGTTAACACCGACGTTTCGCCTTTTGGCGTAAGACATTATCAATATAGATTTTTAAAGTCAATAATCCTTGCATCGAAAGGCGAAATATCCTGACTTTGATTTTGACACTATATTCTGATATTAATTAAAAATTAAAAGGAAGACTCACCCCT
>NW_020442430.1:0-3884 GCF_000699045.2 Agrilus planipennis
TGAACTGCTCAAAAAATGGTCTATTGCAATTATAATACAGAATTGATTTTGTCGGTTCTATTGACTTCTGGCGTACAATATGAGTTTGTATTTCTATTTTTAAGTGTCACATCAGCAGGAGTTTTAAAATTTTTTGAAATTTTGCACAGGTGCTTTCTTTACCATGTATACAAGGAATAAGGCTGGATATTTCGAAATTCAACCGCTAAAGGGGTGATAAGGGGTTGCAAAATTTTTGTTTATGGTCAGATTTATTTGAAACTTGGTTTTATGCCTTTTAATAAAATTAACCAAATACCTTTTAGGCAATTTAAAAAATTCAACTTCTAAAGGGGTGAAAAGGGGTTGGAACGTTTGTACAGGACATAAGTATTTTATTTATGGTATCATTTACTTGGTCTTCATTCCCATTGATACAATTAAATATACACGTATTTTGACAATTTTTAAAAATCGGTTCTCAAGTGTTGATATTAGGTTGCTACGTTCGTTTGGGAAATATTTTATTTGCTGTCAGATTGACTCGGACTTTGATCTTAAACGTCTTAAGGATGTACTTGCTGTATACAGGTTTAATTCTGTGATAGTTGAAAATCACGTACAGTCATGACTATAAAACCTTTTTCTAGTGTTTTAGAACTGAATTAAATTAAAAGGTTATGGGTAGTTACTCCGAATTCCAGACACACTTTCAACTATAAATTCTTCGTGCAAGATAGAAGAATCATTACTGTCTCGTTTCCAGTTCTAAAAAAGAAAAAATTTCAAATGAGATTCGTAATTTCTAATTCATCATTTGGATCCTCATTCCTAAATCTTGCACTGATTAAAACGATATTTTTCTCGGTTCTGCGGCATCATCATCCCCTTTGCCGCCCGACGTAGATTTCCGCCGGAAGGATGTAAACGAAATTAAAGAATGCCTAAGGCTCAACATAAATCTTGCAGACGATAAAAGACGAACAAACCAAAAAAAATTCAAAGGAAAAACAAAATTACCTTGCTAATCTCGATTGCACACGAAAGGGGAGTTTTTGTCGTGGAGAAAACCTCTGCTCGTCCGTTACAAAAGCGTTTTCTTTTCATTCCGGTGGTGCGGAAAAAGCTCGAAGAATAATGGCACCCGACTTCCGAGCAACACAATTATTCTTTAATGTTTTCTTTTTGTTAATTAGTTAATGAATAACAGAGAAAATGCACATTAATTTAATTTAAAACGGGTCTTAGTGACCCTGTGTTATTCCTAACACTGTCTCTAGATTTAGAAGAGAAATATATGACACGGCCAAGATGGCATCTCAGATACAACGCTACTACAACAATTCTAATAAAATCTAAGTTACTTGATTTTACATTCCAGTTCTCTCATAGAGAGTATTGTCTACAAAGCAGGAGCTGCAAGGCATACAGCTCTGTTCTCTACTTGGATTCCTCCCTGCTTATCTAATATTTACCCTAACACCTGTCTTATAATTTCCTCGTAGCGACTGTTCAATTTATTTAGGTTTAGTCAGTGTCATTACTACCTAAATAACATTGTAAATAAAATATTCCAATTAATCGATACGTAAAAATTTAGGAATGAGTTACAAAGATATGAGTGATACTTAGCTTATATAAAGAGCAACAGGCACTTATAGAGCTAGGGCTGCAATGTAGAGAAGTAAATATTAGGAAGGGAGACAGACAGGGATGCACACTGTCACCGCTACTTTTAATCTATACATCGAAGACGCAATAAACATCATTAAGGATAGTACAACTGTAGGGATACATACCTACACTGGGGCAGAAGTTCAGTATGCTTAGATTTGCAGATGATATAGCAGTATTCGCGTGTAGTAAGGAGGAGTTAGAGATAGCTTTAAGTAAAATTGAAGAAAAGGTAGGAAAAGAGCGAATATAAGGATAGGAAACGAAAAATGTGGTCGATTTTAGTTATCTAGGTCAGATAAGTTAGGACGGAAGGAGTAATAGGGATATAAAGCATAGAATAGCGCAGGGTCGTATCGCCTTCAATAAAAAGAAGTCACTTCTATGCTCGTGAACGGTTAATATTGAAATTCGAAAAATGTTGTTAAAGATATATGTTTGAAGCGCGGTGCTATACAGGTGCGAAACATGGGCAGTGGGCGCGGCGGAAAAGAAAAGGTTAGAAGCCTTCGAAATGTGGTATTATAGGCGAATGATGAGGATTCCGTGGATAAAGGTTTGAAATCAAGAGGTATTAGAAGGAATAGAAGAACAGAGGACTCTACGGAAGTCAATAAGAAATAAGCGAAATAGGTTAGTAGGACACCTTTTAAGGCAGAAAAGGCTTGTCAGAGGTGGAAGTGAGAGTTAGGAGGGGTAGAGGTAGACCTAAATTAGATTACTGTTTACAAATAGTTAAGCATGTGGATTGTTCTAGTTTTAGGGAAATGCGAAGATTAGCTCAGGATAGGAGAGAGTGGAGGTGCGTGTCCAGCTAGTCTTAGAACTGACGACCTTATGATGATGATCGTAATCGACATGTCTTGTACTAAATACTTCCTTTTCGAGAGTTTCTTTCAGTCAGTCATCCAACATGTATTATATTATAAATCAGCCTAATAGTAATACCTCACATGCTCAAAAGTGGTCTGATGTTATTAAAAAAAAAAAAACGAATGTCACGGCCTATACCCCTATACGACATTCCACAATCCAGTTGAAACTTGCAAAGGTCACATAATTTCCATCGAAACAAGCAAGCACCTTGACTAATCCGAAATAAAGATGCATTGTATGCGTTCGCGTGGAATTCAAATGTGGCGCGCCGCGGTATTTACGACAGTGTTGCGTAAATTACAACTCCATAAATACGGGTCGCCTTTTGTAAGATAAGTCATGACTAAAGGAACCGTGCGCATTATGTAAATCGCCTAACAATGCATTTGTTTACGGTTCGTTGCCAAACGAATGATTATACCACTCGGAGGTAAATCAACAACTAATATTTTATACGCGCCGCTTGTTGTTATCCCCGTTCTGTTGCTAAATTACATCCCACGCCATTCTTATATTATTGTATCCGTGAGCCCACAGTTTACCGCGACTATCCCGTATAAATATAAATGAGTCTCTGCCAGTACTTATTGTACGTATTTGTGCAAGAGTTAGATAAACGTCTGCCAACCAAGTAACAATAAAGACGTATCACAACATTCTGCTCTTGAAGTAAAACTTAATTCTTATTATGTGGTGGGCGCCTGAGCCTCAATCATTTGAAGATTAATGCGTCAGATACCATACCATACATATGCATCCCTCCGAGTTAGTATTACACCATTAAACAATTGCAAAGAAGTGATCCGTTCTAACTTGAGCGTACAGTTGGTTGCATACATTCTGGTGAAATGTTACAACCATGTATAGTTGGTTGCATATTTATTAAAGATATTGAAAAAGTGCTACGTACTAACGGTTTACGTTAGATTAGGTTAGGATGGATGAATAGTGTAATGTTTGTGGGTTTCACAAAATTAGCTTCTAAGACTGATAACGACAAAAACTTTTTATTTACACTAATTATTAAAGAACTTAAAAACACTGTTAAGTTGTTACTAAACTTATCACTGTCAATTTATTTCCGGATTTGCTTCTGCAACGGTCAATCTATTTCTTTTTCTAGGCGATCGTCTCTTCCTTTAAATACTCTTTTGTTTACTTTCTGGAACCTTCTGGAAACATCCGGATAGTTTATTTTTTCTTTAAACTGTTTAACTGCTTTCACAGAACACATTTCCTAGGAAATGTTTAGATTTCTTAGGAAATGTGTGTAATATAATTTATTTCACTCACTTCCGGGCGACTAGGAATTATATACATTTCCTAGGAATTGTATACAATAACGGATTTCATAC
>NW_020442430.1:4650-20578 GCF_000699045.2 Agrilus planipennis
GCAAAGACAAACGCAAATTTCCTCCTAACTTCTTAAATTTATTTAAAAACTAGTATTGTTAAAATTTTTGCACTTTCCTTTCTAAACCAGGCCATTTAGTTACATCGCACCCCGGGCCAAAATCTTCAGCCCGGCTCTGACAGCGATAGTGGAATATTATAAAAGGTTTTCTTTTTAGTTGATTTATCAGTAAAAAATATGGGTAGGTACCCATTTGCAAGATTGCACGTGGACTAATTTTATTGAACGACATACGTTCTCTGTGGGGTTACAACGAAGGCAATGGAAAGGATACAATAATACTACGGGTTTGATAAATGCTTGCCCTATTTGCCCTACTCGTTGGAACAGAGGCAGATTAAATGTCGAGAGCGCTCTAGGCTAGCACCTCATAGGCGCCCCTCTGGCGGTCATATATTTTGCAAAATACTTTTTTTTTATTAGGTACTTCCTTATTTTTTTTAGTTTTAAAAACTTCCGCGCGCGCCCCTTTTTAACCTTGCGCCCCTAGGCATATGCCTACTTTACTTTATGGATAATCCGCCACTGGTGGTATTACAATATTTAAAGCCAACCTCAAGGAGAGCATCATATGCGTTAAAAACTATGCACAACATCGTCTACTTCATCACTGTCACCATCATAATCCAAAGACTGGTTGAACACCGACCTCTACTTGTTTGACAATTCTTGCATTTCCCGAATATTAAAACATTCGATGTCCTGAACTATTAAAGCACTTTAAGTTCCTGGACAATAAGTTTAAAATCGTGATCAACGTCAGTCAGATAGATACCTTTGTAAGGCCTGGTCAAACATTTGAACCATTACTTAGCATTCAGGCGGACGTCGGTTCGATTTCGGGTCCGTCTGCCTTGGTCCAAGTTTTTCTGTGATTTGCTTGAATCACTAAGGGAAATGCTGGGGCAGTAATATCCCACAGATAATCTTTCATTCTCTTCTGTCTTCATTTCGCCCGTCTCATCTTTCTCACCCGAACCACCCCCTACCCATTTCCATGATTCCTGAAAGGAGGCTGAAGACAGTCTTTCGCCCTACCTTCCGGCGTAGTCCGGAGGGACTGCCTGTCCACCAGCAGTAGTGGATTGTGGAAATGAAACACCCAAAAGCTTTTCTTTTTTAGTTTGTTACTTCCAGAACTATTTGCAAATATATATTTAATCTAGATCATTATCTGCTTCACTTTACTTCTGCATCTGATATGTCTGCATCCTTTCTGGTCTCGTCCAGTCTCTCCCTTTACATATTGAATGCCACAGCGCCCTCTGTTATGCTAATTTTCCTTTGACCTCCTCATTTTTAACCTTGTCTCCTGTTGCAACCACATCTCATACATTTTCTTTTTCGTTGCGTCCATAATCCACGTTTCACATCCGAATCAACTTCATATTTCTAAAAATGCCTATGTTTTAAAACGCTTTTATAAAAGCATCTTTTAACAAGTTTCGATATCTTTATTATTCGAATATCTTCAATTTATTTCAGCCGTTGTTTTCCGATTCAGCTAGAGCTTCTTCTAGTAAAGACGTAGATGGAATTGGTTACGTCTCGATTGCTTTGAATTTAATGATTGCTATCGAGAAAGATTAATAGCAACTTGTGTTAGAAGTGTCAGTATATAAATATTAAAAAAAAAAAAAACTGACTAGAAACGATCATAATAACAGCTGATTGCAATTTATCGTCGGCACCTCTTCATGAAAGCAATTGATTGCATTGCCTATACGTTCTACGTATGCGATGAACTATTGTCTTCGATGTAAGTGACCTATTTGTGTGTCATAAACTCCCCTTCCCGGTCAATACATCATCGACGAGAGTTATCGCAAGAGAGTTATTGTCCTCTAAAACAGTACCTACGTCGTTGATTTATTTGTAAGCGATATCTTTTTCGGTCGCCGGTTTTCTCAGCTAGTTTTAAGTGCGTTCGCAAAGATAATTGGCTCGTACAAAATAACTGTGACGCGAAGATATTGCTGGCGAAAAATCGCTCATGCGATAAAATTGCAAAAGGCAGATTTATGGTCTAAATTTTTGTCGAACCGTCCGTCCGCAGAATTTATTGGGAGACGCAGCGTTTTAATTTATATTGCGACAGACAATTTATCAACGCGGCCATGATTGAAGATAGTGACAAAGGTATTGGCAACGACGATTTATTCTCGATTTTTCTGGAGGAACGAACGGTTACGCCGTTCCCGTCATACGTGAGCGGTATTTTGAACTGTCACTTCAAAGCAATCAACTCCTCTTTATGATCGGGAACACTTCGTGACGGAAGAATGCAATCAAATGTCGTCTTTGTGCTTTGACCCCCGTTTCTAACAAATTTTGTTGCGAACTGCAGATGGATTACGGTTTCTGTGAAAAAAGGATTCTAGTTTCAAACATGATCAATACGTTGTTCCAGTTCATTTTATATAGAGGTCAACATAACCTCAGGTACTTATATATTTTTAACAGCTGATGGCAGTAATTCGCTTTGTATATAATTTTTACTAATTGTAAGTTTGAACACCTACATTTAGGAAACTACTAGAATTATTGTTATTAGTAAAAAGTGTTTCAAATCTTCGCTACGGAAGACCAATGAGAATTTCACACTCTTGTAATTTCACAACAACTCATAGTAAAACAGATCAGAAATCTGCCCATCAACCCTCAACCACCTCAGACGCTCACTCAAGCCGGATTAACTCTCTTCATATCCTTCATTTACTCCTTTTCCCTTTGTAGGTACCGACCACTCCTTTCTAAGTAATTATGCCACCACGCACGTGTAAAAACACCCCATGCATGCATGTACGTTCGGTCTAAGGTGGGCCATTTTAAAAAAGCAAAAGACTTAATTGGTTACACTCGGTTGATGTTGTTTAACTACAACCCACAAGCCTCCAAGGGTAAGGGATTGACAGTTTCTTCTAGGAGACGCTCTAGAATCTTCTGGTGAGGTCGAGAACTATCTAATCGTTACTTAGACATAGCAGATTTTGTACCCGAGCGGATAAACGCTGCTAATTCGTCAAGGTGCCTATTACTCTCTTGTAATATGCGGGGTGTATCTACTACCACCACGAGCCCAACATAAGACGGCTGGGCAGATAGGATTTTTTCACCTGGGGCCCTAGGAGCTTCCGTAGCATCAGGCTTCATCACTGGTCGGATGTTAAAGGGACGAATCCCTCTCCCATTAGGATTTCTTAAAGTACTTCACTGGTCGGCCATCTTGGTTTCATGGGATCGCCACCTTCTGGGCTATCCTGTGAACTTCTACTACACATGTTTTACTGAGGCTCCTGTCTTTTCCCGAATTTAGTGGAATCGGTGGTGGATAGCTTTAGTTTTAGAAATGAATGTCGTATGCTCTATCTTCAGAGATGGTATATATATCATATTTTCTATAATATTGCAATTGATTTAAATATTCCGTTGCTAACTTCAGCTGTTACTTTATATTTTTGTTCGTATAGATTTCAGCCACTACTTTTTGGACTAGTTCGTAAAATTCATGTCGATTATCTCAATAATTTGACAATATTCACTTATTTGCATTAGGTACTTTCTTAATGTGAGTCTTTGATGTTAAATAAGACGAACATTTACTTAAATAAGTTCAGTAGCAGCAAATACCAACTAGATGGCAGTACACTTGGATATTTTAACCTAAACTAACCTAATTTTAATTTAATTTAATTCTTAAGTAATTCTTAGTGTCTTTATTTACATTATTTAAAGGTAATTAAGGCATGAAGATTTTGGTGTAAAAATACGTCATCATATGAACTCAAACTTGTGAGAATACCTGCTTAATAGTAATTGACGTATTTCAAATTAGTTGTACAAGGTTCGTGCCCATCCATGGCTCTTATTTAGTCGATAATAGCCAGAGTAAATTTTCTCATTCCCGAGCTTCGTAAACAAAAGCGATTAAAGTCCATTACAGATTTACTGCCGACGTATTGAGCAGTAAACATCTCGAACGAGCCACCATCGACGTATTTCAGGTCGAATTTATGGCGAAGAGACGTTGATTGATGCACTCGATCGATTATGGGAGTTCACTTTGACAAGCAAACAAGAAATTTGTTGTTGAATAAGTGTATGAGCTTCGTAACGTATTAGTAGATGCGTGCTCGAAAACGAGTTGCATTGCTCCCTTCCGAGCCGTTTTACAACTAGTTACTCTTCCTTATACGATCTACATATGTACGTCATATATTAAGGACAAATGGACTTAAATTATCGCAACGTCTTCAGAAGACAACAGATATGGATAGGGCTAAAATCTGACCAAAAGGAAATCTTGACAAAAAAGATAGCCTTGATATCGAGCATACCAAAAAGGTTGTTTACATTTTTAATCCCACTATCACAAGAACAGGAGGTGTTATAGTTAACAGGAAATAGGGGAGATAGATCGGTAGGACACTTTGTTAAACATGAACGGCATATTAGAAGCAGAAACAGAGATGAAGTGGGGTGGAAGACACAAACACTTGTTCTTTCATGGACCTCCTCAGTTTCGGGAACAAGCAAAAGTCACTAGGGACCAGATCTGGGGAATACGGTGGCTGTGGCATTATTAATGTGCTTTTTCTATCCAAGGGACGATTTGTAAGCAGGGGAGTTATCAGGGTGCCAAATCCAATTTTTGTTCTTCCACAAATCCGAGCATTTCTGGCGGATTGCTTTGCGCAAATTGCGCATAATTTGCAGGTAATATTCCTTATTGACCGTTCTATCCTGTAGCAAGAATTCATGATTCACCACGCCATTGCAATAGAAGAAAACTGCAAGCAAAAGCTTCACATTCGATCTAACTCGGCGCGTTTTTCTCGGTCTGGCTCATGCGACAGCTTCCATTGGAATGATTAAGCTTTGGATTCCTTCATAATCATAAACTCATGATGCGAATTATGAATCTCTGGAGCCAATTTGGGTCGTCGCGGAAAAAGTCCAACAGCTCATTAGCAAAGCTTATCCACTTTTTGGAATAGGCAAAAATTGAAGGCGAACCTAAACACATGCAACCAAAGCAGCTGTCAAAAATTAACTGAACATTCAGCATGGCCGAACTTATCGGTTTAAGTGAGAGATATGAGTACCAACATAACGCCACACAAAATCGAAAATCACATAGCTCTAGCCCTTCTCGGTGGTTGTATCAACCTTTGTTCCCTTCAGTATATCCATCAGCCTTTATCCATTGATAAATTACTAGTTAACAGTATATCCAATTAACAAAGATGAATTGCTTGTGGTGAAGAAAGCAGAAAAAAAGGACTCGCTTTCAGCTTCAGTTACAAAATTAGCATTTAAGCGTCGCGATAACAAACAACACTCATTGCTTTAACAAAGTGCATAGTCGTCGGACGTTCGATTGAGATTTATTTGCGGAACAAGTTGGCACTGGGTAGTTAATAAATATAATCACACTAATTGTTTCATGATCAACACCAGGCCGACCCTTGACAGGGAATCGATGTCGTGTGTCGCAAATGAAATATTAACGCTGCAGGTTTGTTTACGAAGCAAATTTGCAACAATTTGGTTTGCAAAATACAATACGGTATCCTAGTGGGTACCTACTTACTTTATTAATATGTGTACTGTTTACTATGGCCAATCAATAAACAGTTTGATTGATGACTATCTACCTTATTTTAAATTGTAATCACAACTCCAACATACGTCTATACCAAAGGGTACAGCATTAATTCAACTAAACAATTTTTTTGATTACGTATTTAAACATTATCATCATCCCGTGCCGCCTCTAGTGGCCGGGGTACGAACATACCCCTACCAGTAAATAACGGCGGAGTCACTTCAAAAATACTACTATCATTATCATAAGGTCATAAGATCGTCAGTCTTAAGACTGATTAGATACGCACCTTCTCTCTTTCCTATTATGAACTAATTTTCGGATTTTTCTAAAACTAGAACATCCCACATCCTTAACTATTTCTGAATAGTAATCTAATCTAGGTCTACATCTACTTTTCTTTTGTAGCTTCTGTTTCTGCTTCTAATATGTCTCTGACTGGAACTTCATGCCTGAGAAGGTGTCTTATCAACCTATCTCGCCCAATTTTTATCGACTTCCATAGAGTCCTCTGTTCTCCTATTATTTCCAATACCTCTTCATTTCTAACCTTCTCTATCCACGGTATCCTCATCATTCGCCGGTAACACCACATTTCGAACGCTTCTAACCTTTTCTTTTCCGCTGCGCCCACCGTCCATGTTTCGCACCCGTACAGCGCCGAGCTCCAAAGATACACCTTTAACAATCTGTTTCGAATTTCTAAATTAAGCGTTTGCGAGCATAGAAATGACTCTTTCTACTGAAGGCGACTCGACCCTGCCCTATTCCCTGCTTTATATCCCTACTGTTCCTTCCATCCTGACTTATCTGACTTCTTCTTCTAATTTTTCGTCTCCTATCTTTACATTCGTTCTTTCTCTACTTTTTCTTCCCTTGCATACAAGTATTTTTGTTATACTTTTATTTATAATACTACAAAATTATATATTCGCAAACGATTATAAAATTTTTTGCCAATTTAGCCATAAACTGTCCCTAGTGTTCAAGCTTTGTGTTCCATAGCAATGCCGATCATGCTTCGATCCGTTGGTTGCTTTGAGGGCTGTGCAATTGCAGTTCCTTATCGTCCTGTTTCCCGTTACACGAGCCATTAGTCGAGTCATTCCACATAACTGGAAGCAGTCTACAAAGTATTTCAATCCGTGCATCTCGTGTCCAATACATCGGCAACATAACGTTCCGATCTATAAATGCTCTTGCATACTTTACATATATTTTATGAATAATTTCCGCAAGACTACGGACTCCGCGGCGACATAAGATGGAGAAAATTTCTCTAACAGGGTTGCCATATCGATTCAATAAATAATGATCACTTGTATAAAAATCTATAAAATATTCTGTTTGTAAATGTATTATGCTACTGTCAGTTGATACGTGTCTTTATGATAAGAAAATGAAAAGAGTACTACCTAATAAAATAATTCGAAGTGGTCTGTATTCTGTCGAAACTGCCAGACGCGGATAGCGATTTCGATCTTTTTGGATCTCAGCAGCGCGTCGCAGGCAGTTCCGACAGAACGCAGACCAACTTTTACCTGCTGTCTTAACAGCGCGTTTTAGAAAATACCGCAAATGGCGCGGTAAATGCCATCTGCAGTACGATGCTACATTTTAGGATTACGTATGCTATAAAAGTTGGTCTGTGTTCTGCCTGCGACGCGCTGATGAGATCCAAGGAGATCGAAATCGCGATCCGCGTCTGGCACTTTCGACAGAATACAGACCACTTCGAATAATTTTATTCGATTATGGTACCGTGCCTATCACGTTGAGGTTAGCTACGCCGAGATTTGTTTCAGCAAGTAGATTGTAGCATTGTACTACAGATAGCGTTTACCGCGCCATTTGTGGTATTTTCTAGTACTACCTAAGGTAGATATCTCCATGATGAAGTGTGTGAAATTGAAGGCTCATCCGGCACTCCACGAAATCAGAAAAGACACTAAAGAATAAGTATCAAATTGTGTCAAAAAACTACTCAAAATGAATCGAGATAAAAAGGTTAGATATTTCATTTCCAACGCTGAATTTAGGTTTTCCAAGTTTAGGAATTTGACCAACCTAACCTGGAAAATCATTTTTGACTTTTCTTAAGTCATAATTATGTTTAATAAAACCACAAAACATCCAAAAGAATTGTACTTCGGAATCTATCTACTATCTCGCTATTACTTTAGCAGATCAAAATTTCAAAATATCTTGAATTTCAAAATTTCAAGGCCAATTCACTCATTCACCCCATTTATTTATACCACCAATTAATGTTTTTTAAAAGTAGGTAGATGTATATATAGTACGAAAACCCTTTGTACGTTTGATTAATGCTTTTCTATAATGCTATGGTGACCATTAAAAGCCTTGTGTAATTTTTCCGCATTTCCATTTGAATCGTTAATTCCAGGAGATAAAATAGACTTGGCACTCGGGGATATTTCACCTTTGGCACGTGGGGAAACTGGTTCCTGCATGAAATATTAATCGGGAGCAGTGTAACTGGAGAGTCAGCAAATGAGAGGTAATGAATGTTGAACGAACGTGTATTATGCATAGGGAAGTAACTTTTTGATGCAACTATCACTAAGCACGAAACATATGGGGATAAAAACGGAATAATTTATGAAATGGACCTCAAAGGCTTTACATACGGTCTATATATTCTATCCCTTTTCATGCACTGAAGTGATTTTGTTCTATTGTTTAGTTCTGGGGCGGCTATTTTAATTAACATTATCCTAATTAATAAATAATACAAGTGTGCAAAATCTCAAATAAAATACTAATCAAATTTTAATTGTTATTCTTTTTAGAGTTAGTTAGAGACATATTAGATGCAGAAACAGGAGTTTAGAGGTGTAGATGTAGACCTAGATTGGATTACTGTTCGCAAATAGTTAAGGATGTGGGATGTTCTAGTTTTAGGGAAATGACAAGATTAACTCAAGATAGGAAAGAATAAGAAATATTATTATCATCTTTCATAGACGCCATTAATAAATCGTTTGATCGATTAAATGCATACCTTTTGTCGTTTAAAAACCGTAGTGTCGTTTTCAATGAGCTTACAAAATCGATTGAACAATTCATCAAACCTCACCAACCTACTACTAGTTGTAAGCATGTTCGCAAATAAATCCAATAAATTCAGCTTCTGTCGATAAACGACGTTTGGAAGCCATTAAAGAACCATTCAAGAAGATGGTTTATGCTCGGAGCAAACTCGATGAGAGTCGTCATATGTTGAAAATAAGGTTCCTCTTTCATCTCCATACATGCAATCATAAATATTACAACTAATAATAAACAGACTCAAAAACTTTCGACAGAAGTTTTTTAGTAAAAATTTCTAATATTTTGCTAGTGTTTCATAATTTAACGTGAAATTAAAATGGCGAGGTTGTTTAGATGCGGAAGAAGAAAGATATGGACCATGGCGTATGCAGATGATATAGTGACGGTGGAGGATAATTTTGTAGAATTTAAGGAGATGGTAGGAAAGTTGGAGAAGTATTTAATAAGGAAAGAACTGCATCTAAGTAGTGAAAGTTATGGAAGTTGGGGAAAAGAGAGGAAGAAAGGAAAAGGAGAAACAAAATAGTATTGAAGAGAATGGAGGTAACAAAAATAAGAATTTATGCTTATTTTGGATATATGCTAAGTGACAATAGTGGAGATGAGATACATATTACAAATTAAGTGGCTAAAGGGAGGTCAATTTTGGTTATGGTGGTAAGGATGGTAAGATGGCAAGGTAGGAGACTGAGATTTTATGTGAAGTGGGTATTACAATTAGAGATGACTGCTTACGTAATAACAAGGAAGACCAAATGCGGCAAGATATGGGAGAAGTTGGGGAGACTGAAAGGGAATATAAAAAAGGAAATTATGGAGGATGAAGGTATGGGTGGTAATCAGTGGTGTTGTGCTACTTTTTTTTTATTTTACCGGAACGCGTATATATAATTATATAGACAGGGCCGATCCTGGGTAGGCGGCCGCTCTGTGCGGCCTCATATCCCAATTTTCGCCCGTCGCCAGGATCGGTCCTGTATATAGCATAAAAAGGAAAGGAAACGAAAATCATTACGAAACCCATTTTGTGTATATGTATAGGGTCAATTGAAAAGTCCCCGGCCTGACACATAGATGGCGGCACCAGAACTAAATCCATATGTTTTTCAGTTAGTCCTAACCTTCAAAAGACGCGTCTATAAATTTGACGGCTGTCGGATCATTAGTTTGTGAATTATAGCATTTTTAGTGAAGCAACTTTTGTTATTGTGAAAAAAATGGATAAAAAGGAATTTCGCGTGTTGACAAAATATTGCTTTTTGAAGGGAAAAAATACAGTTGAAGCAAAAACTTGGCTTCCGCATCCACCGTATTCTCCAGATCTGGCCACCAGCGACTACTTCCTGTTCTCAGATCTCAAAAGAATGCTCGTTGGGAAAAAATTTTCGTCGAATGAAGAGGTGATCGCCGAAACTGAGGCCTATTTTAAAGCAAAGGACAAATCGTACTACAAAAATGGTATCGAAAAGTTGGAGGATCGCTATAATCAGTGTATCACCCTTGAAGGGAATTATGTTGAATAAAAAAAACGAATTTTGCAAAAAAAATGTGTTTTACTATTTTAGGCCGGGGANATCATCCCTATTATATATCGTATATTCTTTACAACATGGTATGTGATTTACCTAACTGAAAATATTTAGAAAAAATATACCTAAACGGTTTGATAACTGAAAAACTAGATCAAAACATTTTTCAATTTTCGTTTGTTAATTTCCTAAGATTATCCTGAGCTTTAGGTAAGAAAACATTCACGTCACGGAACCTTCGGCGCAAGAGTTTCTCAATTCATTATTACTTTTTTAATGGTAACATATTCTTCTATCAAAATTAATTAATAGTAGAAATTAATAAATGAAAATTCTAGAGAATAAAGTACCTGAATAGATATTTTCGGAAAATATTTTAAATATACACAATAAATGGCTCGATGATACAGGACCTGACATCTACAGGGAAAACCTTCACAGAATATAATTTTCTCACGGTATAGCCTCCGACATCTGTCGGGAAATCTCAAACGCAACGACTTTGTTTTCCATTTATTGTTTCTTTAATCTATCATTTCATCGTAGGATGGCGCATTCTGTATATTATTTAACATTAAATAGAAACATTACCCAAAAAAGTATCTGATAAAACAGTTATTGAATTGAAATTAAGGTAAAGTATTATTTTTAAAATTACGTGAAATAATACTTTGATATCTACCATAACTCATGCTTGAAATAGTGTTATTACTTAATAACAACAAAGAAAACCAAATATTCTTTCTCGGCATCTTTCTTTTGTATGTCGCTCTAGCGAAATTGCATAGTTTTGTGAAAGTGGGGAATATATTTTTTTCAGTCACTTATAGTAAAACTACACAAACTTGCCTAATTTTTCTAGAAAAAAGAATAAAGAATTTTAACGACTTTCAAGTAACTTCGTGAGTGAAAAATCCTATTGAATATCGGAAATATAAAGCAAAGAAGCTAGGCATTTAAGGGTTGGAAGGTTTTTATTTGTGTGAATAATCAACACCCTTACTGCCTAGATTCGTTATTTTCCAAAACTGCTGCGATTGAAATTACGAAAACATCAAGATTTCTAGCAGAAAAAAACCCAGTAGTTATTTTCCGAAAATGTTTGAATATACACAATAAATAGCTTGATGGTATGGGACCTGACATCTGCAGGAAAAACCTTCACAAAGTATAATTTCCTCACGGTATAGCGGTCAGGTGCACCGCAACTGTCGACATCTGCCGCAGTTGCACTTAAAATAATTGAATCGAATCTTTCCCTTCGTGTTGTCCGTTGATAGCTTCCGCAGAGCAACGCTGATGACAGCGTTCATTTTCTAAATTGGAAACGGACACGAAATCGCGGACAGCAACGACTACGTCAGTCATTTGTCATCCACAAATCAGAAATATCAGGAACATGGCTTGACAGACGTCACCTCCTACTTACAACCCCCTCATCAACGTTGTCGTATTCAGCAGCCCTTTGATCAGAATTACAAGTTACTTGTACTTTATCTGTACGCAATTTGTTGGTGATACCTACATGAAATACTAAAACAAAATCTTGGATGTTTGGGCGTACCTCAATATTCTGTGTGTGAATTAATTAAAATGTCNAATCAGAAATATCAGGAACATGGCTTGGCAGACGTCACCTCCTACTTACAACCCCCTTATCAACGTTGTCGTATTCAGCAGCCCTTTGATCAGAATTACAAGTTACTTGTACTTTATCTGTACGCAATTTGTTGGTGATACCTACATGAAATACTAAAACAAAATCTTGGATGTTTGGGCGTACCTCAATATTCTGTGTGTGAATTAATTAAAATGTCGTCTTTTATAAAGATTTTTGTAGCAATTTAACCTAACCCAACCCAGAGGGACATAATCCATGCTTAACACCATCTACTGAAACATCACGAAACAATGTATCTGTTTGTATACAGAAATTGCTGACGTATCAAAAGCTCTAATCTAAAACTAATCTGTAAATGCTCATACTTTTAGTGAAACGTACACGATCCAACGTTACAATCGCCATGTAATACCGACAATTAATGTCACCTCGTTCGCATAGAGGCCTTTCAAAGCATAATTTGTTACGTTGCGGATAGTCGGATATAATAGCATACAATGGTTCTTTGTATGCAAATTCTAACTAGACTCGTTTGTTACCGGTCCTTCGGAAACCAAGCGTATTACTACGTTTTGCGGAAAGATCTTGAAGCCAATCTACGTGTAAACAATTAAGGGAAGAGTTCAACAGGATTTTACTTATATAAGAGCATATTTTAAATAGAAATCAAAATAGAAAAGTAGAATAGAAAAGAATTTACACTAAGACTAATTAACAAATAGAAAAATTTCATCATCACCAATAAAGGACAGAAAACGCACCGGTCCATTGCGCGATAGGCGACTGCGCATACCTTTCGGTATTGCTGGACTACCGAGTAGAACGTGGAGACACTCTCGCATGCATTAAGAAATCTAATATGCAGTTTCACTCCCTGTTTTTAGGAAGCCAGACATAGTTTCATAGTCATCATCATCATCATAAGGTCGTTAGTCCTAAGACTGGTTGGACACGCACCTCCGCTCTTTCCTATCCTGCGCTAATCTTCGCATTTCCCTTAAGCTAGAAAAAAAAACTTGGGTGTTTCATTCCCACCAGCCAGTAATGCTGGTGGGCGGGCAGTCCCTCCGGACTACGCCGGAAGGTAGGGCGGAAGGCCCTCTTCAGCCTGCTTTCAGGAATCGTGGGAATGGGTGGGTGGTGGTTCGGGTGAGAAAGATGANTAGATTCCATTTTATTATGCTTTTTAACTTCATTTTCTATGGATAGGTATAGCACATACTAAAACTGTTAGAAATGTATATTTACCACACTTCTCATCTTGAATACTACGTGACTATTTGCATAAATTTGATTATCAGGAACCTTTTAAATGCAATCCGTTAGTTGCTACATTTATAAATTTAACTTTGGAATTATAGTAATAAATTACTGTTGATTTTGACATAATTTATACACCACTGTATATTTTCACTTATTTAACAATGGTTCAGTTTTTAATAAGAATGACGTGCCCAATTGGAGTTATTATCCATGGTCCAAAAGTAGTTCCTTAATTGGTCATGAATAATAATAGTGTAAGACTGTTTATAGTAGAGAGAGTATCCGGTTTGGATCAAGTACGTTTTCCTCCTAAGTTTAAGTTTTAGATATAAGAAGTGACTTGCACTTGCACTAGATGTTGCACTTGTCTAGTTAATCATAATTGATCAAAAGTTGTAGTACATCTTCTTCAGTTGTATCAACCGATAACGTAAATTCAGATATATCTAATACAGTAGAAGACACGAATTCTAACGTACGTCTTCCTAAAATTGATTTGCCTTCTTTTGATGGATCATATGATACGTGGATGTGTTTTTATGTTACATTTCAGTCAATGGTATACAACAAATCACACATTTCGAACATTGAAAAATTGCATTATTTACGAGCTTGTCTGAAAGGCGATGCCGCAGCAGTCATACAGTCTTTATCCACTTCTGATAGTAATTATTTAATTGCATGGGAATCTCTGATTGATAGGTATGATGATAAACGCATTATAATCGAAAAACATATCAAAGATCTATTTAAACAGCCAGTAATTACACGAGAGCAAATGCTACATGTCTTAGACAACTTTTAGATAACATTAACATACATATACGAGCACTAAGGGCATTAGGGGAACCAGTTGATTCATGGAGTTCGATTCTTATAGTTTGTATGTCAGAAAAACTGGAAGAATGGGAAAAATCATTAAAACCTAAAGAGAAAGCTTCATTCGCTCAATTTTTAGAATATTTAAAAGCACGCTGTCAAATTTTAGAGTCATCCAATTCAAGAAATAGTAATGAACAAAACAAAACAAATTCACAATTTCATCAAAAGGCTAATACAAATACAACCAAAAAGAACATTTTAACGATCACTCAAAAAATCGATCATTGCAATTTTTGTAATGGTTCACATAAAATATTCAAATGCGATAGGTTTTTAAAATTAACATTACCTGAAAAAATTGAAGCAGTAAAAAGAGAGAAACTCTGTTTTAACTGTTTACGCAAGGGTCATAGCTCTACGGTGTGTGTGTGCGGCCCATGTAAAAATGTCCCAAAAAACACAATAGTCTCTTACATCCCGAAACTCAAAACGTCACAGATCCTCAGCCTTCCATTTCAGTGAATAATTTACAATCAAATCATTCAAGCCAGGTATTATTAGCCACAGCACAAGTTGCATTTTTTGAGAAAAACAATAAAAAAAACACTTAGCGCACGTAGCATTAGACGGAGGAGCACAAGCTCATTGTATTACTGAAAGGTTTGCAAATTTACTTCAATTAAAACGTAACCTTACTAATATTCCAGTTACACATTAAATCAATTAGAAACTAATATTAAGTACACAGTTTCGACCAAAATTTCATCCATACAAAACAATTATGAGGCAAACATCTCACTTTTAATTGTACCTAGTATAACAAATCCATTACCGTCACAACAGATAAACACCTAAAATTACCTAATAATTTACCTTTGGCTGATCCCACATTTTATAAAACATCGGACATTGATGCTCTTTTAGGTGCTGAAAAGGATTTCTTTCGAATTTATTATAATTTTTAAGACGAAATAAACATCTTTACCCCTTTTTTGTCTCAAAAAATTTTTTGAATCGAAAGAACGATTTGCGATTTGATTAAATTTTAAAGATTGTTTACGGAAATTTCAGTTACATATAACATCTAATAGTACTACTAGTTCTTAATTTGAAGTTATTCGATTCGAGCTCAAATAGCTGAAAATATATCCTTGCTTCAGATAATATTTATTAATATTTAATTTTTAAACCTTTCCTTGAGTGGAAAATTCGTGGAAATTAATTATTTCTTGTATAGTACACATTGCACATAGTATTATATCATACCTCACCTACCTAACATTTGATTGACACCTCGATGTTGAACCATAGAAAGCTTAGTCTTCCCCGCATCATCTACCCGCTCAGTACCAGTGGAGAATGGAAACAAAAATATGATTCCACCAAAAATAACATAAATCTAAAATTATAACTATGTATTACACAGTAGAATTGATAGAATATTATACCTAAAAATCAAATAAATTAAACACTTGTTCAAAGATAGTGCAATAGATTTTATGAAAAGTTCTTTGTTCGTATCTTGAAAATAAAATATAATGTATGTATATTTACCACAGTTCTCATCTTAAATAGCTCTTGCAAAAATTTGATTCTCTAGAACCTTCGAAAGGTATTCTGTTCATTTATAACTATTGCAATTTTGGCTACAACACTTATATTTTCAGTTTTTTTATTAGTATTAAAATAAATTATTTTTGATTTTGACATAATTTATATACCATTAATGTACCATTGCATGTTTATATTCGTTTTACAGTAGTTTTGCTTTTAAAAAGAATGACGTGCCCAATTGGAGTTATTATCCGTGAGCCTACAATATTACACAACAGCTCGTTAATTAATTTAATTTTAATTTTAATTGATTAGTGTCTTTTGTACAATTATTAATAAAATAATTAATAAAACACTATTTAAACAATTAACCAAAAATTTATACGTGCCAACAACAAATTAAACAACAAAACAAACAGATGGTAAAAATAAAAC
>NW_020442430.1:22978-26504 GCF_000699045.2 Agrilus planipennis
TAAAAAAAAAGGTGTAAATTTTATTAAAGGAAAAATCATCAACTAGCTGTACAATATTAAGTTGGCGTACAGCAGAAGCTGGTATAAGTTAAACACCGACTATCCTGCTTCAACATTTTATGGTCCTTCGAGCCGGATACAGCAGTTCTTCAAATACAAAATTCACAATTAAGAATAAAAAACATTATACAAGTGCAGTTAAAAAACAGTTTAGTGCAAACATACGATTTCTTCGGGGAACCAACATACGTTATACATTCATCAGTCCAACATACCGAGGTCTACATTCAGAAACAAGCCTTCATATACGATACCAATTTCAATCCATTTGTCCTCATCGAGATTCAATCCAAATCAACACAACAAATATCAACAATCGTCGCGGAAACCAAGTAAGTTTGTAGCAATCACTGATTTATTCATTTCCTTATACATTTCCATATCCTAACGAATTAAGAATAGCTTCAATATGTCTGACTCAGAATCTCTTGCTAGATTTAAACTGCAGCGGGGTAATTTAAAAAGACAACTAACAATTTTTTCTAATTTCCTTAATTCAGTTACTTCAAGTGATGATTGCGAAGAAGTTATCACTCGATTAAACAAAATTGAAAATGTAATAGATCAGTTTAACGAAATTCATATTGAGATTGTTCTACAAGATAGCAAACCAGAACACGACAAATATCAAGATGAATTTGAGCAGTTATATTATTCAGTAATTAGGTCAGCACGTAAATTCATCAAAAGTTGTAGTACATCTTCTTCAGTTGTATCAACCGATAACGTAAATTCAGATACATCTAATACAGTAGAAAACACCAATTCCAACGTACGTCTTCCTAAAATTGATTTGCCTTCTTTTGATGGATCATATGATACGTGGATGTGTTTTTATGATACATTTCAGTCAATGGTACACAATAAATCACACATTTCGAACATTGAAAAATTACATTATTTACGAGCTTGTCTGAAAGGCGATGCCGCAGCAGTCATACAGTCTTTAGCCACTTCTGATAGTAATTATTTAATTGCATGGGAATCTCTGATTGATAGGTATGATGATAAACGCATTATAATCGAAAAACATATCAAAGATCTATTTAAACAGCCAGTAATTACACGAGAAAATGCTACATGTCTTAGACAACTTTTAGATAACATTAACATACATATACGAGCACTAAGAGCGTTAGGGGAACCAGTTGATTCATGGAATTCCATTCTTATAGTTTGCATGTCAGAAAAATTGGATAGAACAACACATCAAGAATGGGAAAAATCATTAAAACCTAAAGAGAAAGCTTCATTCGCTCAATTTTTAGAATATTTAAAAGCACGCTGTCAAATTTTAGAGTCAACCAATTCAAGAAATAGTAATGAACAAAACAAAACAAATTCACAATTTCATCAAAAGGCTAATACAAATACAACCAAAAAGAACATTTTAACGATCACTCAAAAAATCGATCATTGTAATTTTTGTAATGGTTCACATAAAATATTCAAATGCGATAGGTTTTTAAAATTAACATTACCTGAAAAAATTGAAGCAGTAAAAAGAGAGAAACTCTGTTTTAACTGTTTACGCAAGGGTCATAGCTCTGCGGTGTGTGTGTGCGACCCAAGTAAACAAAACAACGTCACAATTTCATCAAGAGGCTAATACAAATACTACCAAAAAGAACATTTTAATAATCACTCAAAAAATCAATCATTGCAATTTTTGTAATAGTTCACATAAAATATTCAAATGCGATAGGTTTTTAAAATTAAAATTGAAGCAGTAAAAAGAGAGAAACTCTGTTTTAACTGTTTACGCAAGGGTCATAGCTCTGCGGTGTGTGTGTGCGACCCAAGTAAAAAATGTCCCAAAAAACACAATAGTTTCTTGCGTCCCGAAACTCAAAACGTCACAGATCCTCAGNTATTCAATGTTTACCTGACTCATCGTTAAAATCATATTAGGGCCGTATTTTCCTCTCATAACCTTTTCAATTGTATCTATCACATTTACCTGAAATGTAGTCATTTGCTGTAAAGTTTTTCATACTAGTTTCTAATTCTATCTCTATCCATCTTAAATTGTTCTTCTCTTTCTCGTTTATTTAAATACATGTCCAAATTTTTCTAACGGAGTTCATTAGGGGTTATTATCTTCCTCATCATGCAGTAATTAAAGAAAGCAGTTCAACAACCAAGGTTCGGGTTGTATTCGATGGGTCTGCAAAATCAGACACGGGTACATCGTTAAATGATACTTTAAACATAGGTCCAACAATTCAAGAAGAGTTATTTTCTATACTTATTCGTTTTCGAAGTCATATTTATGTTTTAGTTACGGACATTGAAAAAATGTACAGGCACGTTTTAATACACAAAGACGACCGTAGGTATCAAAGAATCCTTTGGAGAGAAAATCCAAATGACCCGATTAAAACGTACGAATTAAATACAGTCACCTACGGTACAACATTTGCACCATATATCGCCATTCGCACTTTACACAAACTTGCAGACGATTTGTCCACTTCCTGCAAAAATTGTCAGACGTGATTTTTATGTTGATGATTTATTAACTGGAAGCGACACATTCGAAAACACTATTAAAATTCGAGATGAAGTAATTCAGTTATTACAACGAGGAGGTTTCACATTGCGTCAATGGTCATCAAACGAGCCAAAATTAGTAAATTCGCTACCAAACACATTAAGAAATTTGGACTTATTTAAAGATACATCCCAAAACATTAAAACATTAGGAGTTCAATGGAATCCTAATAGAGACAATTTAGTATTTTCATTAAATATTGATTCATTTAGATCAGAAAAGGTTACTAAACGAACCATATTCTCAAACATAGCTAAACTCTTTGACCCTTTAGGAGTGTTAGGCCCAATTATTGTCACAGCAAAATTACTAGTACAAAATTTATGGAAATTAAAAATCGAATGGGACGAATCAGTTCCACTCGACATACATACACAGTGGATAATATTTAGAAATAGTTTACACCTCCTGAATCAAATTTCATTTGAAAGATGTTTAGTAATCAAGAATGCTAAAAACATACAACTGCATGGATTCTGCGATGCCAGCGAAGCTGCATACGGTGCATGCATATACATACGGTCGGTTGATAGCAACAATAAATGCTATACACAATTAGTATGCTCCAAAAGTAAGGTTGCTCCCTTAAATTCAAAATTTACAATACCGCGACTTGAACTATGCGCAGCATTATTGCTAGCAAGGTTATACAAAATCATTTTAGTAGCTTTACCTATTACATTTGACGAAACATTCTTTTGGTCGGATTCAACTATAGCGCTGAATTGGATAAATACACAACCAAATGTCTTAAAAACATTCGTGGCAAACAGAGTATCCGAAATCAGATCGATTACTAATTACTCACAATGGAACCACGTTCCATCTAAGGAAAATCCAGCTGACTTTATTTCACGAGGTCAAACAATTTCAGAGTTTTTAAACAACAGCATGTGGAAGACTGGTCCAGAA
>NW_020442430.1:29601-31175 GCF_000699045.2 Agrilus planipennis
ATTCATGTATGAAATGTTTTCGATTTAAAGTCACGAAGAACGATTATCTTATGGGAAGTTTATCAAGAGATAGACTTATACAATCAAGGCCGTTCCTAAACACTGGCGTTGACTTCTGCGGTCCGTTTTTCATAAAAGAACGCAAATATCGTAATCGGAATAAGATTAAGGTATATGTGGCAGTATTCATATGTTTCGTTACAAAGGCAATTCATTTGGAACTTGTCAGCGATTTAACAACTGACACATTTTTAGCTGCGTTAAAACGATTCTTTTCCAGACGGGGGAAAAGTCAAAACATTTATTCAGACAACGGAACGAATTTTATCGGTGCAAACAACGAACTGAAGAAGTTGTACACATTTGTAAATTCTAAAGAAAATAATGACATAATAGGGCATAATTTGGCAACTGAAGGCATACAGTGGCACTTCAGCCCCCCACGATCCCCTCACTTTGGTGGATTATGGGAATCTGCTGTAAAATCATTTAAAAATCACTTTTTACGAACAGTAGGTAACACGCTGTTAACATTTGAAGAGTTTAACACACACATCATTGAAATTGAGGCAATTCTTAATTCACGTCCCTTGACACCTTTATCATCCGATCCTAATGACCTCCTTGCCCTGACTCCTGGTCATTTCTTAATCAGTGATTCGCTCACAAGCATACCAGACAGAGATTGGACACAAACTCCAAGTAATAGATTGTCAAACTGGCAACATCTTCAACAACTAAGGCAGCATTTCTGGTCACGATGGCAAAAGGAGTACCTCAATGAAATGATAACCAGAACAAAATGGTATCAATCAACATCAAATAAGTTCAGCGTCGGCTCGATGGTTCTAGTGAAAGAAGACAACTTGTCACCGCTTCAGTGGGCGATGGGTAGAATCATTCAACTTCATCCTGGAGATGACGGTATTGTGAGAGTCGTCACAATAAAAACGCGAAGTGGTGAAGTTAAACGTGCAGTGAAGAAATTAGCAATACTTCCAATTGAAGTATAATAACAGTTGATTCAATTGATCGCGACCGATCAATGGCGGGCGGCATGTTCCGTCGCTATTCGGCGAAACGTTTGTTTTTTGTTATGATTATGGTTTTATAATTTTTAATCTTATTCGATTGTCTTTGGTTTTAACTGTACATTCTTTGCATCTTAATTTACATTATCGTGCATATTAGAATTGAATCTTCCCTTGGAATTTACAATACAATAACAACCTATTCGATGTTTACCTGACTGTCATCGTTAAAATCATATTAGGGCCGTATATCACATTTACCTGAAATGCAGTCATCTGCTGTAAAGTTTCTCATACTATAGGGTTGTTCGGAAAGTCATTTCGTTTTTTTTTGTGGAAATGAAAGACAGTTTTCGTATAATAAACAAATACTTTATTAAATTATATATTGACCGTTCTGGTCCAACACCTTTTGTCATCTTTCTGGTAGTAGCATAATTCCACGCTCATAAAATTTTTGGTCTTTGCTGGCAAAAAACTGATCGAGGAGGTTTTTGACCTCCTCATTTGAGGTGAAGGTTTTACCGTCTAAAAAATTTTGGA
>NW_020442430.1:32825-37794 GCF_000699045.2 Agrilus planipennis
GTCGCTATTCGCCGAAACGTTTGTTTTTTGTTATACTTATAGTTTTTAGTTATATACACATTTAATAATATCTTATTCGATTGCTTTTGGTTTTAACTGTACATTCTTTGCATCCTAATTTACATTATCGTGCATATTACATTTGAATCTTCTCTTGGAATTCATAATACAATAGTAACCTATTCAATGTTTACCTGACTCATCGTTAAAATCATATTAGGGCCGTATTTTCCTCTCATAACCTTTTCAATTGTACCTATCACATTTACCTGAAATGCAGTCATTTGCTGTAAAGTTTTTCATACTAGTTTCTAATTCTATCTCTATCTATCTTAAATTGTTCTTCTCTTTCTTGTTTATTTAAATACATGTCCAAAATTTTCTAACGAGAGTTCATCAATATACATCAGTAAGCACGGTTCTCAATAATACGCGTTTAGTTATTTAAGTTACAATAGTTGTACATATTTTTAATTGTGAATAGTTTCGATCCTTTAATAATAAAACTAGTAATAAAAAAAGTGTAAAATTTATTAAAGGAAAAATCATCAACTAGCTGTGCAATATTAAGTTGGCGCACAGCAGAAGTTAGGATAAGTTAAACAACGACTGTCCTGCTTCAACAAATTAAGCCAAAAAAAATGCATTTTACGATAGCTTTGCTTCGGAATAATGTGAATTAGCGTCTTCAGAAGACAATGAAAATAGTAAATAGTGATCGTACCACAAATAACTGAGTCATTCCATGCCCATTTTAATTCCAATTTTTATTCCTGCAAACCTTCTCTATACTCGTTTTTTGAAACAGAATTTCAAATAAATACATATAATTTAATGAATAATGCGATTAAAGAAAAAATAATATCACCGTTTACAACCGTAATAGTATATTATAAAAGATGTTCAATGGCGCAGATTCTTAATTTTCTTAATCTAAGCCAAATTAATTTTTGATTTCTCTAGTAAATTTTTGATAATTCGGTTATTTTATTATGAAATACCTACATAATCATTATCATAAGATCGTCAGTCCTAAGACTGGTTGGACACGCACCTCCACTCGTCCCTATCCTGAGCTATTCTTCGCATTTCCCCAAAACTAGAGCAACCCACATACATATTCCCATAACGTAACCCCATTATTTACATGTTAAGCGTTGTTTCTCATTACGCTCTACTTTGATGGAACGTATCCTACGAGTCAAGCGGGGTCTTACTGTACCTCTTCATTTCCAACCTTCTCTAATCCAAAGTGATTTTTTTTTAATTTCCCTACTTGCCTCTTTGTCCTAATGATATACATAATACATCTTGTTTATTAAAATCGGATTATACATTCTGTTCAGTTTAACGATTTTTTTTTCAAAACTTTAAAAACGTTTAAAATAGCCTCCCCATTCACCCGCAGGTAATTTTTTTCGAGACCTTTCACTAACCATTTTTATGATGGTCTGGCAGGTTCGAACTCTTAGTAATCCCTTGAATGATTTGTTGCTTTATTTTACGTCTTCAAGGACTATCGTTCGTACATGTCGTGTTATTCTATTTTTCTTGTTTACCGAAAACCTAAAATGCTTTCCTCAAGAGCAGTCGTTCATTGTCACTCGAACAAAACAGCATCTAAACAAACATACTCTCCGCGAGATATAACATATTTTGTACGCGTATTTTTTCAACATAACTAATTTTTATTTTATTGACTTCCATAGTGTATTTTTTGAATTATTTAATAAAGTTCAGTGTTATTGTCAGTGAAGAAATAGTGCGTTATTTTTTATCCGTGTCAATTTTCAACCTTTAAACTGCCTATAATCACTTAATTGGAATTATAGGCAATTGATAACAACTCAATTCCACTCCGAGTTATGTTCATCAATTAACACATTCGTTATGTATCTACTTTTAGCACTTTCCTTTAAGGATTGGAAGTCACTTCTTCGATGTCTTATGCATTGTACAAAGAATATTTCGAACAAACAAATTCCATTTTTCTAAAACCCAAGTGGTTAAGGGTAAAGGACTAATAATTAAAAGTCAGTCAGTTTTTCAGATATCCCTTTATTTAATCGAAGCATTTAATGCATACATCTTTTAATAATATAGTAGTTATTAATCGTGGTAGTGACTGTAGCGTTTACGCATCTGCGGCCTCGCAGTGCCTTTATTGTATCTTCTTCCAACCAATTCAGTATTTTATCAAGTTTTTCGTTGCTTACGATCCCAGAATTTTGCAATGACTTTTTAACCTCAGCTTTCAACCATTTGAAAAAATCTATTGCATCTTTAACGGTTACTCTATTACGTCTGCTCTTTGATTTTCTCGAACGATGCCTTACATTAACCGCCTCTACAATTTCCGACTCGTGATGACCTTCTTTACCTACAGTTTACATAAAAATTAAGAGCTAGTACAAAGACAAGTCAATTAATAAATGCATGTTCATGATAAGAATCACTATGTTGAAGAAATATATATAAAGATAAATTCTACATGTCCTGCAGACAAAATATTGTAGCATTCAAGCATATGTATTAAGAAATGAGTAGGTACTGATGTATAGGATCGTCAGCCTGAAGACACCTATCATCCTAAGCCAACTGTGTTATTTCCCCAGTAATAGAACACTCCGCATAATCTCAGCTCTCCGTTTTTATTGACTTGGAAAGCGCCCTTTGTTTTTCTACTATTTATGATACCTCTTCGTTCCTACCCTTTTCTATTCGCGGTATTTTTAACATCCGCCTACAAAACCATAAGCCTAATTGATAAAAATTTAGCAATTGCTTTTTTTTAGAAAATCATTGTAAATACTTGAAAGCCAGAGAATAAAAACTAAAGTAATGCTCTAACGATCAGAAATTTCTATTTGGGTCAAGCTTTCGCGGCTATCGTTAACGTAGTCGTGGTTTTTCGGGCTTTCTGGACGTTGTTTCACAAGGTTTATCCCTGACGTTTCGTCGCCACGCACGGACGACATTTTCAGGAGATTCTGCGGGTGTTGCTGCTATGGTCAGTAGAGATTTGAAGATGTCACCCAAGAGGTTAATATTTAGGATTATATGAGGCAAACTCTAGATGATAGAAAATTAATTTAACTTTAATGTTTAATAGTAAATATTAACCTATTGTAGAATATTTCGTACATATATTGATAACTTTGGTTTTCTGCAACATACTTAAACTGGAGTGACTTGAGACAATTTAAATTTCGTTGAGTAAGCAGTTGCTACAGAGATGTAGGAAAGGCAGCACAATTTTATTAAGCTCTAACGATTGCTTTTACTTATACCAAGCTGTTGCTCTTGCAAAAACACGAATTGCTTAAAGTAGCTGCTTGATTTTCATTCATTAGACTCGTAGTCGCATACTTTTCCTTTTTCGTCGCTTTGATCGTCCACGTTTCCCACCCCACCCAGGCCCTACTTTAATAATAACCTTTAAACTTATTTAATCATATAATATTACTTGTCTTTATATAAAGATTGCATAAAACCTACGTGGAAGTGTAGTTAAATCCAAGACTGCAATGAGAAGGTACCGTTTGATCTGGCGTTACGTAAAGTATGAAGAGTGTTCAGAAATAAATATAAAATTTGATAAGAAGCTAATCCAACTCAAAAATGTAAAAGAAAAATAAAATATAAAACTTTAAGGATTGTTCAGTGTAGTAACACCACATTACTATCTGTAGTACCTACTCAGAAATCAATGTCATAACTTATAATGCCTTCAAATTCTAACATGATTCATTCAAATTATCACAGCTTCTAGAAAAGAATACAAGAAACGCAAACGCTGTGTTAACATTAATTGGTAACCAGTTAGTTCGAAATTAAATATAATATTAATATACCTACTCGAATTTTTCTGAGAACTCGTCAATCGAATATGTTCCCAAGTAGAGTTTCCAAAAGGATTTCTTTCGAATTTATTATAATTTTTAAGACGAAATAAACATCTTTACCCCTTTTTTGTCTCAAAAAATTTTTTGAATCGAAAGAACGATTTGCGATTTGATTAAATTTTAAAGATTGTTTACGGAAATTTCAGTTACATATAACATCTAATAGTACTACTAGTTCTTAATTTGAAGTTATTCGATTCGAGCTCAAATAGCTGAAAATATATCCTTGCTTCAGATAATATTTATTAATATTTAATTTTTAAACCTTTCCTTGAGTGGAAAATTCGTGGAAATTAATTATTTCTTGTATAGTACACATTGCACATAGTATTATATCATACCTCACCTACCTAACATTTGATTGACACCTCGATGTTGAACCATAGAAAGCTTAGTCTTCCCCGCATCATCTACCCGCTCAGTACCAGTGGAGAATGGAAACAAAAATATGATTCCACCAAAAATAACATAAATCTAAAATTATAACTATGTATTACACAGTAGAATTGATAGAATATTATACCTAAAAATCAAATAAATTAAACACTTGTTCAAAGATAGTGCAATAGATTTTATGAAAAGTTCTTTGTTCGTATCTTGAAAATAAAATATAATGTATGTATATTTACCACAGTTCTCATCTTAAATAGCTCTTGCAAAAATTTGATTCTCTAGAACCTTCGAAAGGTATTCTGTTCATTTATAACTATTGCAATTTTGGCTACAACACTTATATTTTCAGTTTTTTTATTAGTATTAAAATAAATTATTTTTGATTTTGACATAATTTATATACCATTAATGTACCATTGCATGTTTATATTCGTTTTACAGTAGTTTTGCTTTTAAAAAGAATGACGTGCCCAATTGGAGTTATTATCCGTGAGCCTACAATATTACACAACAGCTCGTTAATTAATTTAATTTTAATTTTAATTGATTAGTGTCTTTTGTACAATTATTAATAAAATAATTAATAAAACACTATTTAAACAATTAACCAAAAATTTATACGTGCCAACAACAAATTAAACAACAAAACAAACAGATGGTAAAAATAAAAC
>NW_020442430.1:39123-41365 GCF_000699045.2 Agrilus planipennis
TGCGTAGAATTAATTGGAATTTTTCACACACAAGCCTTGCTATATGAGCTCTCAAAGCATATAAAAATTATACGGCTTAAATGTGAAGTTGGGTGCAAAAGAATACAATTAAATCCTCTGTCGGGAAAAAATGAAATGACTTTCCGAACAACCCTATATACAGTTTTCGTTAAGCTTAAAGGCTCCTACCGATAAATATACAAAAAAAAATGAATAAGGACATAATAAGGTAGCACTTCTTTGGTAGGATTTAAAACGTCCTAATATTAATTTGTCCTTGAGAATTTCAATTGCCCTATGAAGATAACTACTTTCTGTAACCAAAGCAACGGTTTGGTAAGTTTAGTCAATATTTTATTAACGAAATATACACTGTCGTCAAGTCAAATGCGAAATATATTTTCAAATGTCAAATTGAAATATTCCATGTTCATTTACTAATGTTAACAATGGTACTTATTTACATTAAACGTAATGATCAAAACAAGTTCATTTATGAGACATGTCTCAATACTAAAATTGATGATTTGGCTCAGTCACTTGCTACAATATACAACGGGTGTTTGAAAGTAGATCGCATTTGTGGAGAACTAGAAGAACTAGCCAAATATGGCACGCTTTATCCACCTGAGATTTTGGGACTTACAGAAGAACAAGTTAAAGAGCTCAAAAGAGAAGACTATTGGGGCGAGAGGTGTATTCCAAGTGGCGGTTATGATTTAGTGAAGGATCCGATCGGACGCAGAAATGGAAAACAACCCAAAAAGGATATGCAAGATTTATTAAATAAAACTATAAAAGAGGCAAAGGATTTAATTTCGCCAAAGATTCTTGTTCCTCAAGGAATACGTTTAACGATGAAAGTTGTCCAACAGGCGATTGATTTATTGAGAGGCGCGGTCATGATTGTTTATCCCATGAAACTACCTCCTCATGATGTTATCAGAATGGAACTAGAAAATATAGAAGATTTGTCTGGAACGCAAGCATCTTTGGAAGTTATAGATCCTGCAAGCGCTCAGTTGTGGTTTTGCGGAAAGGAGATGTATCGAGATGGAAAAACATTAAGAGATTATGTCGGAAAAATAGAAAACTGCAAGGTAACAAGTCTAGTTATATGAATTTTATCATAATACGTCTCATAATATATTTATTAATCAAGACTTACAATTAGACTATAATTGTAAGTCTTGATTAATAAATATAATACGTCTCATAATATATTTATTAATCAAGACTTACAATTATACTATAGTTGCAAGTCTGGTTATATGAATTTTATACGTCTCATAATATATTTATTAATCAAGACTTACAATTATAGTCTAATTACACTGAAGCTACAGAGTGAAATATAGACATGTACGCACACACACGTCCATTTATATATGTACAGAGTTTGTTAAGATTGTGTATCCATGCAGGTTACCATCAAGTTGTCTAAAAGAGGTGAGGGGCCACCTGCAAGAGAACCAATAATGTCGGAAGAACAAAGAAAACAACTGATGGCGCACGCTTTTCGCAAACAAGAGGAACTGAAAAAATTGGAAATGGACGAAGATGATAGTTACCTTAACTCTGAATGGGCTGACAATAATAATCTCAAGCGCACATTTCACGGTTTGAATAACATTTACTGGAAACCCGGAAAAAAATAAAAACGGAACAAACTTTGATCGAATAATGCACAAATTTTCTCATTTATTTTTTTGTTTATGCACAGGTTAATGTGATTAAAGTTGCTCGATTCAACAAATTTCCCTAATTTTCAGACTAAAAGAAATGTTTATATCAGGTTTTATGAAGGATGCAGATACAAAAGCAGCATTTACTCAAAAATCGTCATGACAGTGTATGATATTATACAATCTTCTTTATAGTTTCATGGTGTTGTATGTTTTACTGTAAATCAAGGAAAAATAAAATCTAAAGAAACCTGCTACTAATAATGTGCCATTTGGTGTTTTTTGTTTTGGGACAATTTTAATTAATTTTGGGGATATTTTAGAAAGACATTCTCTTTCACTTAAGAAATATAATATTTAAATGTAATATTAAAAAATGTAGCAGCAGAAATATAAATTTCTATATTTTAACGTTCTTAGAAACATCTTGAATGGTTGGAAATTTTGTACATCAGTGGTCGGGTACACAGACCCTTCAGGTCGGGGTATGCGTACCACTAATACTGTGAAATGCAGGTACCTGAACAGCAACATACCATTTTGTATTATATAGTCTA
>NW_020442430.1:42292-60056 GCF_000699045.2 Agrilus planipennis
CAGATGACATAGTTCATACACTGTCGACGATTTTTCGGTAGTTAGTCTACCTACCCCTATAGTCAACCATCCCCGGTCTCCCCTACCATTTTGTATTATATAGTCTATAAAGTTCGAATTTTACACTACCTCCCTTCAGGGGGTGTCTTTTGAAGATTTCCCCTCCTCGAGCATAATCTAAACAAAAAAAAAAACATTTTACAGTCAGTACGATACCCTCGCTTTTACTGTTCTCATCTGCCATGTTGTGTCATTAAATAAAGTTATTAAAAGCCTTTTTATTCTCTGTATTTTCGCGCCAGTCAATCCCATCAAAAAAAATGTTTTTGTTAATTAATTAATAATAATTATGATAATTGAAACATTTAAAAGTCTTTAGTTCTACTTTCCTTGTATTATCAAAAAACTTCACAAATGCCAATGATTCTCTGCATTTTTTATTTAAGAAAGATAATTATCGTTTTTAATAAATTTAAGTCTAAACGTGAAATATTCAGGTACAGGAAAAAACAAAAATATAAAAAGAAAAATATATTAAGTTTATTGCAGCTTACAACTATTCTTAAATGTAGCAATCACGTGCACACCTACCCAAAACTGGAGTAAATGTAGCAGGAATTTTTACAAGGCTGAATGGAAGTTACGACATTTAAGGTTTCTATTTTTTAATCTCTGCATGTCTTCGGTTTCTTTTTCAGCAAAAATAATTACCGTTTTTGATAAATGTCTACACGAGAAACATTCATGTTCAGGAAAAAAAGATATAAAATGATAAATGTATCAAATTTATTTATTCTTAAATGTAGTTATCACGTGCATAATTACCCGTAATTGGGGTAAATATATTGCTGTTGGTAAGTTGGTCGAAGATATTGCTGTTGGTAAGTTGGTCGAAGAGAGGGTTGTTGGTAGGCTGGTCGAACAGAGGGTTGTTGGTAGTTTGGTCGAAGAGAGGGTCGCGCGTAGGGCATCATAACGTTTGATGGTATAAAATCGTTATTAGGTACTTTAAAGAAGTCCATATTGAATGGATCATCTGGCCTTGAACTCTTTTTGCTATTATCAGTATCGTCGGTAAAAAAACTATCTTCGTCGGTATTAAAATCAGGGAAACGTTCATTAAACCCATTCGTTCCAGTGTCGAAAGAGCTAGAAGAGTACCCAGATTCAGATTTGTAAAAGACTTTACTTTTTTTGGTTTTTCCGCCATCCTCGTATTCTTCTTCAAACATCCCTCTAACTAAGGGGCTATTGTCTCCACCTTCCACTTCATTTATTCTTCTTATTTTTATGAATCCTCCTGGTCCTGAAAATTTGGATGCATAACCATGACGTGGGGAATATGCAACAGGATAATCGGCATTGTTTTTTAAAACACTGCCATCGGCAGGAAAAGTCAACACACTGCAATCACTAAGAAGAAACCAGCAGGCTATTGCTTTCAGTATGGTTCCAAACCACATCTGAAAACATGAAGAAAATTTTCAGGTTTCGCGGCTACATACTAATAAGTTGAAGAACAAGGTTCTCAGGTTCTCTAGTGCATCGATTATTGAATTTGTTTTACATTCGATAAGAAGATAACAAATTATTACTGAAACGTCAAATCTGTAACAGACGTGGTTTAAAACTTCTGTCTTTGAGCAATCAATACGCCAGTCATAAAAGAAATATTTGATACAAACGCANCAAGGCTGAATGGAAGTTACGACATTTAAGGTTTCTATTTTTTAATCTCTGCATGTCTTCGGTTTCTTTTTCAGCAAAAATAATTACCGTTTTTGATAAATGTCTACACGAGAAACATTCATGTTCAGGAAAAAAAGATATAAAATGATAAATATATCAAATTTATTTATTCTTAAATGTAGTTATCACGTGCATAATTACCCGTAATTGGGGTAAATATATTGCTGTTGGTAAGTTGGTCGAAGAGAGGGTTGTTGGTAGGCTGGTCGAACAGAGGGTTGTTGGTAGTTTGGTCGAAGAGAGGGTCGCGCGTAGGGCATCATAACGTTTGATGGTATAAAATCGTTATTAGGTACTTTAAAGAAGTCCATATTGAATGGATCATCTGGCCTTGAACTCTTTTTGCTATTATCAATATCGTCGGTAAAAAAACTATCTTCGTCGGTATTAAAATCAGGGAAACGTTCATTAAACCCATTCGTTCCAGTGTCGAAAGAGCTAGAAGAGTACCCAGATTCAGATTTGTAAAAGACTTTACTTTTTTTGGTTTTTCCGCCATCCTCGTATTCTTCTTCAAACATCCCTCTAACTAAGGGGCTATTGTCTCCACCTTCCACTTCATTTATTCTTCTTATTTTTATGAATCCTCCTGGTCCTGAAAATTTGGATGCATAACCATGACGTGGGGAATATGCAACAGGATAATCGGCATTGTTTTTTAAAACACTGCCATCGGCAGGAAAAGTCAACACACTGCAATCACTAAGAAGAAACCAGCAGGCTATTGCTTTCAGTATGGTTCCAAACCACATCTGAAAACATGAAGAATATTTTCAGGTTTCGCGGCTACATACTAATAAGTTGAAGAACAAGGTTCTCAGGTTCTCTAGTGCATCGATTATTGAATTTGTTTTACATTCGATAAGAAGATAACAAATTATTAGTGAAACGTCAAGTCTGTAACAGACGTGGTTTAAAACTTCTGTCTTTGAGAAATCAATACGCCAGTCATAAAAGAAATATTTGATATAAACGCAAAATTTACATATAAATATTCTGATTGTCAATTGATTTATCATTTACTAGTAGTAAAATGAACTGAAGATGAATATTGCACGGAGAAAATGGAAAAGGAAAGTTTACTTAAATATTGAAGCGATATTAACAGTTTATCCCACTATACCGTTGCTTTGTAAGCGAAAATAATAAAAATTACAATATGGACCAGAATTCGTAAAAATTAAGTTCCAGCTGAAATAAATTTACTAGGTATTTTGGTTGACATTACAAATTTAATTATAATAATTAAGAAACTTTTAAAAACTTTAATTTTTAAAAAAACATGTCAAAATTGAGATTATTACAAGTTATCTAATAAATTCTACTATTTCTACGGTAAATTCAATCATTTACAATCGAAAATTGTAATTTTTGCGTTGTCATAAAAATTTAGTTTTCTCCGTGTGTTGATACCAATTTTGTCCTATTGAAAATTGAAAACTTGGTTTATTTGTTATAGTCAAAGATCGAAACCATTGGTCCTAGTGCTTTTTCAAGTCTCACAAAAAGAGACATACTTGAAGTTGAAACCAGTTGTCTGTTTCTACCGATTAATTGTCCATTCCTAGGAGAGATTGACTTGTACAGTCAATAGTGAAATTAGAATCTATTACTAGGTTACCGGAAAGGCTTTGGTCAAACCTATGATAGAAAGTCATTCCGCAAAAGAGCTCTACGTATCAACCATTGACTATAACATGTGCAAGAATCATTTTCAAGAATAATCTTCAAACATTAATCTGAAATTAATTCAATTTCCACCAACGACAAATTGGCTCAAAATAGAGAATAATTGTTACACTCTCACCGGGAATCGGACCTGGGTCTCTGGCTTTACGCACTAATGCTCTGGTCACTAAGCTACGAGAACTGAATTAACTTCACATTAATGTTTGAAGATTATAAAATATTTTGAAGTGTTTCATCTTCAATATTTCATTTTAACAATATATTCTGATTATATAGAAGACAAAAATTGAATTATCCACTCATGTATTAAGTAGTACTGAGAAAATTTGTCATTTTTACAGAATTAATGTTGTTTTTGAGATTAAACAAATTTCGTCATAATCATTTTGATAACAGTAATTATCTTTCACGTAGGACTCTGGGTTGTTTTATAAACAGCATTATTTTCTGAAATAACCGTCACACAGCCATTAAAAGTTTTTTTAACGCATGAATGATTATTGATACACCCACTGTCGGTTTTGACTTTTACGGTTTCTAATATTTCCAACATAGCTGAACTTAACACTTACATAAAATAATAAACATAATGTTGTTAAAAAAATTATTAATTCGAAAAGAATGTCAAATTTGTTATGAGACTATAAAGACTACAAGATAAAGTTCATTATCATAAGGTCGTCAGTTCTAAGACTGGTTGGACACGCACCTCCACTCTTTACTATCCTGAGCTAAATTTCGCATTTCCCTAAAACTAGACGTTTCTAACCTTTTCTATTCCGCCGCGCCCACTGTCCATGTTTCGCACCCGTACAGCGCCCTGCTCCAAACATACACCTTTAACAACCTTTTTCGAATTTCTAAATTAACCGTTCGCGAGCATAGAAGTGACTTCTTTTTATTGAAGGCGACACGACCCTGCGNTTTCGCATTTCCCTAAAACTAGACGCTTCTAACCTTTTCTTTTCCACCGCGCCCACTGTCCATGTTTCGCACCCGTACAGCGCCCTGCTCCAAGCATACACTTTTAACAACCTTTTTCGAATTTCTAAATTAACCGTTCGCCAACATAGAAGTGACTTCTTTTTATTGAAGGCGAGTCGACCCTGCGCTATCCTATGCTTTATATCCCTACTACTCCTTTCGTCCTGACTTATCTGACTTCCTGTAGATACCTAAAATCGGCCACTTCTAATTTTTCGCCTCCTACCTTTATATTCGCTCTTATGTATTATCAAAAAAAATTCTACAGTTTAATTATCTCTTTTATTTTTTATAGAAGTAAAAGTTTTTATTAATAATCGAATTGCGTCCCACTGCGTCATAACTATAACTAGTAAAAATATGCTAGCGCAAAGTGATATTAACGATTTTAAATATGTTAAAAACTTCTTTCTAATAACTATTGCTACTACTATTGAAGCGTTTTATTCAATGTCGTTTTGCATTATGCAATTGCAATCATAACAATTGTTTTTTTTATTTGAATAAAATTTGCATTGACAAGGGATTTAAACTGCCTACATTTACATATATTTATAATTAATGACATTAGCTAACACTGCAATAAAAATCTTTTAAAGACTTACCCTTATTTAAAAGATGTTAACTAGTGTACTTGATACGTACAACTAAAAATTTTTTGGATTACTTTAACTGATAAACACTAAACAGCAATATTTGTGGGTGATGTATGTAGGTATTGCATTGACGAATTTATTTTAATGGTGAATTATATCATGTGTTTGTGTTTATCAAAAACTCGGCTATTTAAAAGACCCAGTTCTTTTGGGAAAAACATAAATATGATATCATATTTGAGATATGACATTCTTACTTCGGAAAGTCTGAATTGAGAGGGAGGAGGGTTGTTGTTGGTGCTAAGATTAATAAATTAGATCACCGTCCTAAAAACGAGCTCTCTCAACTAAGCAAAAAGAAGAAAAAATAGCCGATCAATTTTGGGAACGCGACATTACAAACCCTTTTATTTAAATTATAGTTACAATAACCCCTTTGCACTATTTTCCCAATGATAATATTAATATTTCTTCCATTAAAAGCTGTCAAAAAGAGGTAAAACGTTCTATATTTGGTACGTAATCTCCAACCGACGGTTCACCTTTTTCGTTCAACACCGTCACCACTTTTTGTCTGATTTTTATTGACAAAATATGTATATAAGAACAAAGGCTTTCACGGCCGGAAACCACAGTAGAATGAAGATTCGGGCTATAGGGCCGTGGTTTAAGTGAACTGTTCCGTCCAGACGTTTCGTCAGCTACTGCGGCTGACATCTTCAGTGGTACTGCTGCGTTGACAACGTGAACGTAGATTATATCTCAAACTCTCGACAGCGACTAAATATTTATATTTAGCATACTGTTCGAAAAATCCTGTATTGTACTGCAAATAAAACAGTAGATAAAGAATCTACCCAGCATTTGTTTATATACGGACGTGTAACATATTTTCTTGGCGAGCCACCGTTTTGGTTGGTTTTAAAACTTATGTATGTTATGAAATATAACTGTGGTTTTTTAATAAAGATCTAAATAAAAACTAAGGTAGGTAATTGATACAATCAATATGATTCCTGACATTGATTCCGATGTAATAATTTTCTTATGTCGATAGTAACAATATACCACAAATATGTTCAAGATTCAAATTAAGATTTGAAAAAACCTATTCAAAAACATATGTTGATAGAAAACTACTTAATAATTGTATGGCCAGGTCTACTGTCAGGAAAATTTTCTATTGGTACCAATTACAAGAAATTTTAAAATCTCCTGAAGAATTTTGTGGTTTCCAAGATTCTTTTTCGGCAAATACGTTTTTTAATGACTTTGCAGTTCAGTGAGATCAATCTGAATGTTGGCAGGATAAGTAATTACTTCAGACAAACTTATTATGAAGAGATCTACAAAAAGTTGTACATTTTGTTTTTTACTCTCAAAGTCGTTAAATGACACGAAGAGCTTGAATCTATGGCCAAAACATCGTACAAAAATTCTTTTCTTTTGGCGAAAAAGAAGATTTTTTTTCTGATGGAGAAATTGCTAATGTAGCTTTACAGTCATACACACTTTTTCAACTTGACGGAAATTTTTTAAACTTGCTTGCACGGGACATCTAATGTTTGCCTACAGGCATAGGGCTGAACAGTCTTGGCTTGCATGATTTATTGAAACAACGGAAAAACATGGACCATGGTAAGCAGACGTGGAAGCTTGTACCAGCGAAAAATCAAGCCGGCATTCTCTCGAATGTTAAGCTGTGATCTAACTTCCCAATTTAATTTGGCTATGGAACCCCAATCTATCCACCTTTTCCTGACGAAACCCCAAACAATAAAAAAGTAAATTGACAATAATTTCATTTTTACGATCCTTGGCACTTTACTGTTTACACTTTTGGAACTGCTGGGATCCTCCCGTGTCACACCATTTGGGAATAACTGTAATGGTCTGGCCGCTCGGGAAACCCTAGATTTCAAGAAGTAACCAAAACTATGTTTGTTGAGCTTTGGAACCCATCATCGAAGTGACTTCTTTTTATTAAAGGCGACACGACCCTGCGCTATCCTCCCCTTATATCCTTTCTACCTAGTAAAAATATGCTAGCGCAAAGTGATATTAACGATTTTAAATATGTTACAAAACTTCTTTTTAATAACTATTGCTATTACTATTGAAGCGTTTTATTACAATGTCGTTTTGCATTATGCAATTGCAATCATAACAATTGTTTTTTTTATTTGAATAAAATCTGCATTGACAAGGGATTTAAATTGCCTACATTTACATATTTTTATAATTAATGACATTAGCTAACACTGCAATAAAAATCTTTTAAAGACTTACCCTTATTTAAAAGATGTTAACTAGTGTACTTGATACGTACAACTAAAAATTTTTTGGATTACTTTAACTGATAAACACTAAACAGCAATATTTGTGGGTGATGTATGTAGGTATTGCATTGACGAATTTATTTTAATGGTGAATTATATCATGTGTTTGTGTTTATCAAAAACTCGGCTATTTAAAAGACCCAGTTCTTTTGGGAAAAACATAAATATGATATCATATTTGAGATATGACATTCTTACTTCGGAAAGTCTGAATTGAGAGGGAGGAGGGTTGTTGTTGGTGCTAAGATTAATAAATTAGATCACCGTCCTAAAAACGAGCTCTCTCAACTAAGCAAAAAGAAGAAAAAATAGCCGATCAATTTTGGGAACGCGACATTACAAACCCTTTTATTTAAATTATAGTTACAATAACCCCTTTGCACTATTTTCCCAATGATAATATTAATATTTCTTCCATTAAAAGCTGTCAAAAAGAGGTAAAACGTTCTATATTTGGTACGTAATCTCCAACCGACGGTTCACCTTTTTCGTTCAACACCGTCACCACTTTTTGTCTGATTTTTATTGACAAAATATGTATATAAGAACAAAGGCTTTCACGGCCGGAAACCACAGTAGAATGAAGATTCGGGCTATAGGGCCGTGGTTTAAGTGAACTGTTCCGTCCAGACGTTTCGTCAGCTACTGCGGCTGACATCTTCAGTGGTACTGCTGCGTTGACAACGTGAACGTAGATTATATCTCAAACTCTCGACAGCGACTAAATATTTATATTTAGCATACTGTTCGAAAAATCCTGTATTGTACTGCAAATAAAACAGTAGATAAAGAATCTACCCAGCATTTGTTTATATACGGACGTGTAACATATTTTCTTGGCGAGCCACCGTTTTGGTTGGTTTTAAAACTTATGTATGTTATGAAATATAACTGTGGTTTTTTAATAAAGATCTAAATAAAAACTAAGGTAGGTAATTGATACAATCAATATGATTCCTGACATTGATTCCGATGTAATAATTTTCTTATGTCGATAGTAATAATATACCACAAATATGTTCAAGATTCAAATTAAGATTTGAAAAAACCTATTCAAAAACATATGTTGATAGAAAACTACTTAATAATTGTATGGCCAGGTCTACTGTCAGGAAAATTTTCTATTGGTACCAATTACAAGAAATTTTAAAATCTCCTGAAGAATTTTGTGGTTTCCAAGATTCTTTTTCGGTAAATACGTTTTTTAATGACTTTGCAGTTCAGTGAGATCAATCTGAATGTTGGCAGGATAAGTAATTACTTCAGACAAACTTATTATGAAGAGATCTACAAAAAGTTGTACATTTTGTTTTTTACTCTCAAAGTCGTTAAATGACACGAAGAGCTTGAATCTATGGCCAAAACATCGTACAAAAATTCTTTTCTTTTGGCGAAAAAGAAGATTTTTTTTCTGATGGAGAAATTGTTAATGAATCTTTACAGTCTTATCATCATACACACTTTTTCAACTTGACAGAATTTTTTTAAACTTGCTTGCACGGGACATTTAATGTTTGCCTACGGGCATAGGGCTGAACAGTCTTGGCTTGCACGATTTATTGAAACAACGGAAAAACATGGACCATGGTAAGCAGACTTGGAAGCTTGTACCAGCGAAAAATCAAGCCGGCATTTTCTCGAATGTTAAGCTGTGATCTAACTTCCCAATTTAATTTGGCTATGGAACCCCAATTTATCCACCTTTTCCTGACGAAACCCCAAACAATAAAAAAGTAAATTGACAATAATTTCATTTTTACGATCCTTGGCACCTTACTGTTTACACTTTTGGAACTGCTGGGATCCTCCCGTGTCACACCATTTGGGAATCACTGTAAAGGTCTGGCCGCTCGGGGAACCCTAGATTTCAAGAAGTAACCAAAACTATGTTTGTTGAGCTTTGGAACCGTTTAACAGGTTTATTTAAAGACAATTTTCATTTTTCCTTTACAACACCGTAATAACAAACGTTATACTTGCTTTGTACGGCAACTTGCACATTTTACAGTATTAGTTCCATACGTCCACGTATGTCATAAACAACTACAGTATTCAATTATTACCCAGAGGTCTGAACACTTACCGCCATTACGGTACACATATCTTGTTTCATAATTAGTATGAACAAAATTGTTCTTGGTCTTGCGAGATTAAACGAAAAATTATTACCTCAGGTAAATTTTTATGAGTAATTGAAGCAATTTTTAATTTTTTTTTTTGAAACAATATTTTTTGTATTTGAAATTTTCAACTTGCTCTACTGGATTTTAACACTAAATAAAAAAAAACTTCAGCACCGCTTGAAGAAAAGGGATCTGTAACAATCAAGATCTACAAAATTTCTGGATAACACATGATTGAAATATAATCATCCTCATAAAGTCGTCAGTCTTAAGACTGGCTGGATACGTACCTCCACGCTCCTATCCTGAGCTAAACTTCGCATTTCCCTAAAACTAAAACAACCCACATTCTTAACTATTTGCGAACAGTAATCTAACCGAGGTCTACCTCTACCTCTCCTGTTTCTGCCTCTAATATGTCTCTGACTAGTCCTCTGTTCTCCTGTTCTTTTTAATACCTCCTTATTTCTAACCTTTTCTGTCCACGTTATCCTCATCATTCGCCTATAACACCAAATTTCGAAGGCTTCTAACTTTTTCTTTTCCGCTGCGCCCACTGTCCATATTTCGCACCCGTACAACGCCGCGCTCCGAACACCTTTAACAATCTTTTTCGAATTTCTAAATTAACCGTTCGCGAGCATAAAAGTGACTTCTTTTTATTAAAGGCGACACGACCCTGCGCTATCCTCTCCTTTATATCCCTACTCCTTCCGTCCTGACTTATCTGACTTCCTAGATATCTAAAATCAGCCACTTCTTCTAAATTTTTGTCTNTTCATTTCTAACCTTTTCTGTCCACGTTATCCTCATCACTCTTTTTCTTTTCCGCCGCGCTCACTGTCCATGTTTCGCACCCGTACAACGCCGCGCTCCGAACATACACCTTTAACAACCTTTTTCGAAATTCTAAATTAACCGTTCGCGAGCATAAAAGTGACTTCTTTTTATTAAAGGCGACACGACCCTGCGCTATCCTCCCCTTATATCCTTTCTACTCCTTCCGTCCTGACTTATCTGACTTCCTAGATATCTAAAATCAGCCACTTCTTCGAGTTTTTCGTCTCCTACCCTTATATTCGCTCTTTCCCTACAAACTAATTTTTTTTTGATATTTTCACTTCTTTCGAGTACCTTGGATAATTTAAAGATCAATCTATGCATTGGAGAAAGGGTTATTTATGTGTTGGTGGAAGGATACGTTTTAGAGTTTTCATAAAAAAAAAGAAAAGTTTATGCCTAAAAGGATTAAAAAAAAAAATGTATCAGATTAAATGAGCAAGACATAACACGTAAGACCAAGACCAAAACCAATACCAAGACTGAGACTGTTTTGGTTTTCGTCTTGCTTTGCTCATCATCACTTATATGTGATCCCTTTCCCCTACACTGGAATTGACATATCTTTACATCCTTTCTATTTTGTAATCTGTCCATAAAAGAGTATATTTTGTACTACATTTTTTATTGTTTATTCTGAGAAATACTATAAGCAAACCCGTCAATGCCGAAGTACCATACAATAGAATACCAAATCAGCTAATAAATCTGATCTGCTGAATTGATGTCATAATGATTTTTATAGTACCTATACAAGTACATATCCTCCTGCATTCTCTAGCTTACTTTAAGTTTTTTATCTACGTTAAGTTTTAGATGCGTGTCTAAATTGTGAACATTACAAACTGCAACTTCGGAATTAACAGTAATAAATTACTATTCAGTGTATTTTAAAAAACAACTATCAAATTTACAGTTACTTATAGAGAATTTTTACACATCCATATTATTTATCTGTATTAGATAGGGTTCATGTAAATTTTATCCTAAATACACTAGATCAGAGGGAAATTCCGTCCAGGGTATTTGTATTGCCCTACGTTAATTCTGTCCAAAATATACCGATACTTCAGGGAGAAGAAATACTTGTTCGTGCGACTGATGTTTACGTGGATGATACATTTAAAATCTGTCCCAAATGTTTTTACTAAATTTTTCTTATTGAATGACAAAGTTACAGATACCTATATTAAATGCTTCAAAAATGTAGTCGTTGAATATGGAAGACTACGATGTCAGTTTTCACCTCAAAATATTTCTGTGGACGCAATTCATACTGCAGTGCAATATGTTTTGATTAAGTAAACTATATAAGGTTGTAGTTTACATCTAGGCCAAGCATGGTATTAAAAGTTGAAACTCTTGGTCTTTCCAAAGAAATGCATGAAATTCGTCATTGTATACAATTCCTAGGAAATGTATATAATTCCTAAATTCGCCCGGAAATGTGTGAAATAAATTGTATACAATTCCTAGATTTCATACATTTTCGGTGACACATATGTATTTGGAACAAAATCAAGGGTAGTATTAGGTTTTATTAACTATTTTTTTGGATTCTTATATCTTAGACCTAACGTTGTCGTTCAGGTCTTTACTGTGACGAGTGAATTTTGTGTACTTATTATATACTAGAAAATTATGTATCTAAGGAGGGGATGTATATGTAAGGGCAGAGTTATTCTTGCCCGATTCACGAATGATAATAATTTATATAATCTTTTGCTATAACACTGACATTAAAATGTTACAACAGGATTTGTAAGATCGCGTGAATGTTAAGACGGGACAGAATTTACGTTTTTCGATTAGATAGGTATGTGGTATGCACATGCTATATATTTTTTTTCTTGGTTTTGAGATATTAAGAAGTGCTTTAATTAGTATGTGCATTGCTTTGATTGATTAATTCGACAATTTCTTTAAAGGTCAAGGGAACTGGCTCCGCAGGTATCATAAAGAAAAGTAAAAGTGGTTTAATGAGGTTGTTACAGTTGGCTTCCTCTTTTGCTGACATTGAATTACCGGCCCACCTTTATATTTTACAACTTTGTTGAAATGTCGCGATATATATTTGAACCACTTTTTGTTACCTGATTTATTTAAATGTTTATAGCAAACACGGAAAGTTCATAATTATCCTTCTTTAGGACAGTAAAATATGATTTTGATAGTTTTCACCATAACTGATCATAATACGTTAAAAAAAATGTTGCAAATACATATGTCGTAGTTTCCTTCATATAATATGGATGTACTGGGATTGTAATTTAACTTCTGTCGTATTGGAAAAAGTATTGTGTTTATACCATTTATTTACCAAGTTTTTATCGCAGGCATTTCCGCAATAAAAAAATTAATATAATAACAAAAATATTCGACGCTAAAAAGAATAACTTACGATTGGCTTTGTGTAACCGTGTTTAATAGTTCTGGTAATGCAAAGGCATATAAATAGTGGGCCGTTTCAATCGTCAACATGAAACGTTATTTTCACGATTAAAATCTTGCAAATAACTTTTACAAAGCAATACGAACTAAACGTCCGATAATATAATTATTTTCGAGTTATTAGGAAAACGAAACGAAACACAAAGATAAAACAGGATGTGTAAAGGTCACATCAGTAACTTCGTTAATAAACCAGTAATGATCCATTCTTTTTATAAACGTATAGATGCTTCCATAGTAAGAAACTTTAGCGCGTCATTTCAACAACTGTTTAATTATTTTTAGATAATTAGCGAACATCGATATTAACGTACCATTGAAGTACCTATGTAGTTGTATAAAAAATGCAAAACTGCGTAGGTTTCTGTTCAGGTGTTTACGACAAGTACCGCAAATTAAGAAGTCTTACTGCTTACTTGCACGACATTAAAAACTAATTTGAAGGTCGAAAATTTATTATTTATAACAAACACCACTGTCTCTTACCAATGTAACTGGATACTGTGCATTTGCAATGTAATAAAATACATAGACACGCAGGTACATATCTCTCTTTATTAGCCAATTTGAGATTTTTGTTATCATCTCATCTTCAGAATGTAATAATAAATGGGTACATTTTACCCACCACCATCACTTGGAAAATGGAATCCATTTAAACAATTTTATAGTTTTTTATAATTGAAGTGGAAATGAGTATGTATTTCATACAGGCCGCAACATTAGTATAAGAATAGCAGAACATACTTCAGATACAAAAAGGAGATTTTTTGAGATCATTTGGTATATATGAATGCAGTAAATCATTTCTGGAGCAAGATTTACAGGCACTTGCTGAAAATCCATAGAAACGACAATTCAACAGAAATTAAGGTGCCGAGTATTGGAAACGTTTCGTACACATAAAGTGGAAGTGAGCCTACGATGAGGTCTGCAGAAGATAAGGATGCAACTTCCAAGTGTGGGAATTTAGATTAAAAATTAAAGGAAAACTGTTACTTCACAAGAATTCAAATTATAGGAAAATAATTTAAGTGCATACTTGTGTTTAGGAGACAGTTATTGGTTCTAATATGCATTTATCGATAATATTTCAGATTTAATATCTTATGTATTTAAAACATAATAAACTGTAAAACTACATGTAATATTCTAAAGCAATTATAAGAAGATCGCTAGCGGAAATGCATTACTAACAATAAATTAATCATTTAATATTTTTTGCTATTAAAAATTAATATAAATGCAGGCAAATTAAAAAAATTGTTATTACACGTAATATCCGCTAAGTTGCGTTTAAAATAAATTATCGTATGTTAATTCACAAATTGTTCATTAACAAAAAACTTATTTACATTTTTCTTTTACGATTAATTTGGTAAGTACCTAGGTATTTTTGTTTGTACAGGATTTTTAAGTAAATATGTAGTGACGCAATAACTGTATTTCTATGCACATTAAAAAATATGTATCTAACGGAATCAAATTTATCCACAACAGCGCTTATGCTGAATGACAAAAGAAACAAAAATAAACGGGAAATTATTATACAAATTAACCTTTTTTATTCAATCAGGATTGTATTAAAAAAACTGTGAAGACTATAATCAACTAAGTTTGCCTTTTCCACTTTCATTGCGTAGTTATAACAAAAAGGATCATCAAAACGTATTTTAATTGAAAGGACTAGCATAGTTTGGATCATTAAGAGCATCAACACAAATTAACAACAACAAAATGAGTTTATTTCGTATTAACACACAAATTGAAGTTTATCTGAAGACTCAATATTAAGAAAGTAATCCGCACATTAGTGACAATCGCAGGTTTTTTCACCTCCTTCATGTTCAGATCTGTATGAACCATCGTCGTACCGTCCCTCATTATTATCTGGTACGTATTCACCAGATTCATTGCCGTCGACAGCGTTTGAACCATAAGCGTTTGAAGCACCAACTCCTGCACCGTATCCTGCCGGCGCAGGAATGTGAGCAACAACCGAAGACTGCCCATGGGTTTCAATAATACCCGAAGGACCGGAAATTTTTACATCACCCGGTACTGCGTTAGGTCCTGGAGCGGATGCAGAAGGAAATGAACCCGGAGATCCAGAATGTGGATAACTTGACGACGGAGAGGAATATGCCCCGGATGGAGATGCTGACTGAGAATAAGATCCGGATGGATGCGAGTATGACGCGCCTGAACCAGATGATGATCCAATAGGATGGGAGTATGAGGGAATTGGCCCAGAAGATCCAGAGGAAGGACTGGAGTACGACGGGACTGGCCCTGATGACCCAGCAGAAGGATTAGAATATGACGGGACCGGTCCAGATGATCCGGCAGAAGGATTAGAATATGACGGGACCGGTCCAGATGATCCGGCAGAAGGATTAGAATATGACGGGACCGGTCCAGATGATCCAGCAGAGGGATGAGAATATGATGGAACAGGTCCAGACGATGCACCGCTAGGTTGTAAGTATGACGAACCCGGTCCAAACGAAGGACCAGCGGAATTTGGTTTAGGATAAGAATAGGAAGCAGCCGGTGCACTAGCAGAATATGATCCATCTGGCTGACAATCAGCTCCAGAACTGCCACCGTAAGCTGAAACTTCAGGAGATCCTGGACCAACCACTGACGCACTACCGTCATCAGAAGCAGTGATTATTCCACCATGTTGTGGTTTAGCCACGATTTTGCCCCCTGGTGCGTCGTAATCTATATGACTACCGTCAGGCCCATTTATTGAAGCTTTAGCGCTGGGCCCTTGGATCACAACATCTTGGGATGGTGGACCTTCGATTCTTGCATTTTTAATAGCACTGGAGGATGCTGAAGCTATCAATAAGGCCAGAAAAGCCTGCGAAAATCGCTTTATATATTTTTCGAAGTAACTAATATGTATTCATACTTTAGTCGTTTTATGTCAAATAATTATGTAAGTACTTAATTTACAATTGAAGATAAAAAGCATTACAGGATATTAACGATGGTTACATAATGAATATATGAATAAGTAATAATAGTCATAATAATAATAAAGATGTCACTTTGTCACGCCATGCGTATTATACATTTACTTATTATTGTACTTACGATGAACATGCTTTATAATAAAATAATTCGAAGTTGTCTGTGTTCTGTCGAAACTGCCAGACGCGGATCGCAATTTCGATCTTTTTGGATCTCATCAGCGCGTCGCAAACAGCTCCGACAGAACACAGACCAACTTTTACCTGCTGTCTTAACAGTGCGTTTTAGAAAATACTACAAATGGCGCAGTAAACGCCATCTGTAGCACGATGCTACATTTTAGGATCCTAAAATGTAGCACGATTTGTAGTATTTTCTAAAATGCTTTATAATTTTGAAGAAACACATTTATGGAGAATTTACTAACTTTTAGAGCAAATTACGTGTATTAATTTTTGCATTATTACGGAATGTTTATAACTGATTTCATACAATGCTATTATTTCTAACACCAACTTGGTTACAAAAAGATACGTACAAAAACAGAAAACTTTCTTGCATGTAAGTATGATGATATAGTTATCGAAAATGGTTCGTAATTAGTATCTCAAATATATTGATTAAGCGAATTTCGTTTCGATGAACTTATGAATTGTTTACGTACGATTTAAATAAAAGCAATGCTTACCAAGATGTTCATTTTAAAAATTGTATGTTCACTAGCTTTGGTAGATTCGGCGTGTAATGATTTACACAAAGTTCAATCGACTTTTTTATACCTCTGTACGTCCTTGTCCATCCCGGGAGCTTCCAAACTCGTTTTTTCCTTACTCGTCACGCTTCTGAAACATCCGTAACTTTTGAGTAAGTAAATCATCACATCACCATTCGCTAGTGGCATCAGACGTTTGATAAAATCACGCACACCAGACAGAGAAAGAGAAACGATTGTATGAACTCTTCCTTTACCTTTAATAATAATGCAGCATACATTTACGTAATAAATACAAATGCCTGTAATTGTTTTCAAGATGAATTTAAATATGAGTCACACTTCAATAAACACTGTACAAACAATAAATGGTTACGTTGTAATAATTCATTCGTACATCTTCACTGCCTATTGACCACAAGTAGATCGTAAAGCATCTCCTATAATTCCGTCCAAAACTGTTGAAAATTTGACGAAAATATTTTATTTTTTATAAAGAATTATTAACTTTTTACTAAATTCGGTTTAGCCACACTTTACGTCTGAAAGGTAGTTAAAGTGGTACAATGAATTTCACTTGTAGTGAACTCGATCTCCTTTGTCCTTTAGATTTAGAGCATACTTTAGAGCAAGTCTATTCTGCAATTCGGTTTTGGTCACTTCAAATTGCGACTGATTTTCTGATAAATTTCTATTCTTTGAAGATAGCGTCTCGTTACTTAGGGATGTAGAGATAAACATACTACTAAAAAATTTTATTTTAGGCACAGACATATTTTAAGAAATAAATGAGAATTTTCAATTTGTTTCCGTCAGAAACGTATGAATAGATGATGAATAAGTATAAGAAGTATTTGTTTAGAAAGTCGTGGTGTACCTATGCAAGTACTTGAACTCAGACAAGTAGAAATTCTGTAGGCAAATTTAGGCAAATAAATTTTGTTTTACAGTAAATGAAGAAATTTGCTGTATAAAAAATTATATTCCGCTTATTTTGCTAAAGCTAAGATCATGATTTTATTGTTTCCCGCAAATCAACTGATATACTATCGAATCATATTATTGAGGAACAACATGGTTTTATGAGAAGCAGATCCACTACAACAAATTTCTTGCTGTATTGAACCCTTGTTCGGAAAGTCATTTCTTTTTTCCCGACAGAGGATTTAATTGTATTCTTTTGCACCCAACTTCACATTTAAGCCGTATAATTTTTATATGCTTTGAGAGCTCATATAGCAAGGCTTGTGTGTGAAAAATTCCAATTAATTCTACGCAGTAGTTTTTGGTTGGTGCCCT
>NW_020442430.1:61136-86862 GCF_000699045.2 Agrilus planipennis
AACAGGAACATTTTTTTTTTTATAAACAAAGCAACGACAAGGAAATAATTGTATTCTCATTTTAACCCTTGAATACATTCATAGAATTTTATTATGATTTTTTTTCAAATTTCTTGTAAAAAGACCACATCTCCCTCTCTGTGTGCAGGTTCCTAGACCCATCTCACCTGAACACCAGTTATTGCGAAGGTCTTATCCTTTTATGCATTTAAACTTACTTTCAAAACTGTTTACAATTGTGTCAGTTGCACGATCCTGTGCATACAAATAGTATATGCCAAAATGACCATGGATTGAATGGATTTAAAGTGAATAATTCGAGAATAACAGACAAGTGTTTAGGTTTGTGGAAACAAAATCTTACGAGTATAATAAAAATATGTGCTTTTCGTGGAACATATGATAAGTGAACTTGACTTGATAGAAGACATCATCCATGATGGTAAGTTAAGAAAGGAGAATATTTCATAATGTCTTTCACTATACTGTGTAAATATTATCTGAATATAAAATCAATACAAAAACGTAACACTGTCACGATCGCGCTCTTTAAATGGAAATTAATATAATGACGTAATAGTAAAATATAAAAAGTAATGGGGGGTTTTTGAAAGAGAAATCATTCACTTACTCCAACTAAAGGAGGTTATTTATGATATTTAAATTTTCTATAAAGTATGGACTTATTACTTCCAATCACATTTTGTTTTTCTGAACAATTTGTTGCTATTTTAAAACATAAAGCATAACAACAAATTTGAGTCACTTTTATAAACTAATTATACTGTAAATGTTGAGTGCATATATACGACTAACTTTAATACGACTTTAAAGAACGGAGACAATTCAGGAGTTTTTAATTTCATCGTACGATTTTATTTGTTATAGAAATATGTGATGTACGATTCAAACAACTTATTATTTAAAGAATTGTATATTTGTGAATTTTATTTTTAATCATGCCAACATCTTATCAAACATTCCAAGCAATACATAATTTCTAATGTGAGCAATGACGAACTCACCTCTAAAAGAATTCAAAGAAATATTCTCAATGATCCTCAAAAGATTTATATTTCAAGGCTAGGATATTTGCCACTCTCGATGAGGTGATTATTTAGTAGTAAATATCTGTAACTTGTAACATTTTCAACATCTTCTGCTATTTCGATCGTCAACCATTGCAGTAATTAATATAACCTTCATGAACCCACCTAATCTTTCTAGACAATTTTTTCTTGAAATAACTACTTATTATTTTTATGCTGATACGATGGTTTTAAAAATTTTAGTTATTTGACTGATTACAATCCGCTACTAATTGAGATGCAAAAATGTTTGAAATAAAAACAAAATGCATCATAACAATAAGGTCAGAAAAATGTAAATGACAGGCGACTGCCTGAAGAAGGAAAGAAATGAGAAATCTAGAGGAAAGTAAAACGAAATTACGTTCGCTGTAAAAACTCCTTTTTTTTTATATAGAAACCTTGAGTGCAAACTCTACATGTTTTAGTATAAATAATTCTGTGGTGGATCCAAGAAATTCCGAAAGTTACAGAAAAAGTGAGGCAATCATTACTTATCAATAAAAAAGCAATAAATAAAACAGTAAGATGGAGGTAACATTTCAGATTTGCATTCCTGACAGTGTGCCTTCCAATGAAAGTAATAAAGAACAAAGGCAAATGACAGAAATTAACCTTATGACGATAAGTTGAAAATATACCCGAAAAACGAACTTAAAAACTTGAAAGAATTGCAGTTTAAAGATGAAGGAAGTGAGAGAAAATGCAGTGTGAAAGCAGTGAGAAGGAATACGTCATGGACTACATTCGACGAGGAAACAGCGTTAACATAGCTACTCCAAGATATCTTCACCATGAAATTAGTGCTACGATATGCAGAATAAAGATGGTTCAAATGGATTCTTGCAGAGGAAGATTGGTAACTCAGCAAAAGTATTTAAGTACTGCGTAACTCGCAAAGCATTGATGAAGGTCATCCTGAGGCACGCACCACCTGAGAATATGAAGTAGGTATATACGAACATTGAGTACAAACTCTACATGTTTTATTATAAATAATTGTGTGGTGGATCCAAGAAATTCCGAAAGCTACAGAAAAAGTGAAGCATTCATTACATTCTGATTCATCAATAAAACAATCAATAAATAAAACAGTAAGATGGAGGTAACATACTAGATTTGCATTATTGATAATTTGCCTCCCAATTAAAGTAATAAAGGCCAAAGGCAAATGACAGAAATTGACATTATAACGATAAGTTGAAAACACACCCGAACGACGAACATAGACACTTGAAAAAATTGCAGTCTGAAAATGAAGGAAGTGAGAGAAAATGCAGTGTGAAAGCAGTGAGAAAAAATACGTCATGAACTACATTCGAGGAGGAAACAGCGTTAATATAGTAAGTCCAAGATATCTTTACCACGAAATTGGTGCTACGATATGCAGAATAACGATGACTCAAATGGATTCTCCCAGAGGAAGATTGGTAGCTCAATAAGAGTATTTAACCACTGTATAACTCGCAAAGCATTGATAAATGTCATCCTGAGGCACGCACCCCCTGAGAATATGAAATTGGTGCCGTTCCACGTGAAAACTCCTTTTTTATTTATATACGAACTTTGAGTAGAAACTGCACATGTTTTATTATAAATAATTCAGTGGTGGATCCAAGAATTCAAAAAGCTTCCGAAAAATATCTTCTAATAGGTTAGTACCCCTTCGTACCTGAGAAGGTGCCCCACCACTATCTCACATATTTCTTATTGACAACGAGGGATAAAGTAATTTAAACAAACACCTTGAGCTATCTTTTCATATAAATAATAAAGTAATACAAGTCCAACAAATGCAACTTAAAGTATTCGACAATGATGTATACAATTGCCATGTTTGATAAACATTTTGTCTTTTTTATAGACTTAACCTAATACCGTTAGAAAACATTACTAATATAAGCCATAATAGTAAATTACAAGCAATAGAAATAAAAGAACTATCTAGCTACATATACTATGCTTTATCAGTATTCCGGAATATTAAAAGGCTAACAATTGGAGGCACTCTAAAGTGCATCTCGTGATAGCACCACAACGTAAGGGATGTAAAAAGTAAGCCCAAAAAGTACCCCTGTTAACGAGCCGTCAGTGATTGAGAACAGTTGCCGCGTTATCGCAAGCGTCAACTGACGAAACAGTCATACCTATTAGTGACCTTCGCAACAGCTGATACGTGGACAAGTCAATTGTACGTAATGATTAGTAATAATTCACATGCAGAATATGGGGACATGGTGGTCATATATGGACGGTGCAATCGAAATGCACTAGCTGTATCACGCGAATGTGCGTCATCATTATCATTGCCAGAGCGGTTGGCGCTTTCGTTAAGTTCATTACTTTCATGTTTATGTGTATCACTGAGTTGTACGAGACGGCTCATTTTACTTCTTTTTCACATACTTTCATCTTCCTTAATTTTTCCGGAATACTGATCAGACATAGTTTAGGTATATGTAACAACGGGATAAGAAATAAAATACGGAAATTGGGACGAAGTTCATTCGCAACTTTGCCTACAATTTAGTTGTCGTAGTGAGTTATCATTGCTAAATTGATCCATTGGAATTATATGGCAAAAGAAGAGAAACAGAAAAGTGTTGAAATTCCAAAACCATTTAATTTCTCATAGATAGAAAGTATGATAAATTATTTTATTATTTTCTTTTTATATGAGACCCTTTATATTTTGGTGCATTTTTGTATTCCCTTAGTAAGTACTAACCAACTTCGAAATGCTTTTACATTTTTAAAAAATTCTGTAAAACCTGTCATGTTTAATACTATAATGTAATAAGGCGATATTTTTGTTGTAACGAAAAGCAATAAAATTTATTTATATATCTGTTTAAAATGCTAGTTTGGTAATAATATGGTTAATTTATGGCATAATAATTTCAAATAAAAAATGTGAACTGCATTTGCGTTTCACTAATTGAAATATTGAAGTGTTATGTGGCAAGGATGAGAAGCTGTACATCAGGATAGGTGCTGTTATGCACGAAGGCCTTAAGTTATGTTATTGTAAGAATGGGAAAACCTTAGCTGCCAAAGTGCTACGCCCCAGTTTACGTTACATTTATGGTGAAAAATATTTCCCTGATTAGATTATGTAGTAGAAACACTGTGGAAATGATTCGATTAAGTTACGATAGTTATGTTTGCAGTGAAAAGTGATGCGGCTTTCTCCTCTGAGGGTATGACTTTTTGGAATATCTAATCAATGGGCAAAACTACCTATTGACGCTTTTAACAGAATAATGGTAGAGGAGGTAAGATGTCTTTAGTTAGGATGTCCATTGCTAAGTGGAATAGTACCTATTGGGATTAATGCTGACCCCTACTGACTTCTACATTAATCTCAAACAATTTGTTCACTCCTGCGCGACTTCTAACGCTTACATTAATTGATATTTTATACACTTTTGAGAAGAATCTTTGGTACAGTTTGGATTCTCATATTACACGAATGCATCTTCATGGTCTGCAAACCCAAGGTGTAAGTTGTCAAGGTTAGAACTTAGATTTTCCTTGAGAACTCCAAATTTTGCTACAATAAAAACGAACCGGTTTTACCAATATTTCTACCACGGCTGAAAGGCGACAATTTAAAATTTCCCAAATTTTCAGAGTAAATAAGATTAGTGTAATATTTTTACAATTTCTGCACATGCTAACATTACCGTTATTTTTATAAAACGACACAAGAAAACACCCTTATGGTTTTTCGTTTTAATAAACTACAGCTTATTTTCTAACAAATAACCTAGTAAGAAGGGGAAAATACTTCAGTTGTCCATAATTAGTATTTCTACCCTTTATATCAACTCGATATTTTATCTTCATATACAGGGTGCTTCTGAAATAAGTAGCAAGCTTTGGAGGGTGTTCACTAGATGAAATAGGGAATCGCATGGTAAGTGAAGCAACTTGGTTAAGGACGAAAGTTACAATTTGAAGCTGGTTCTGGCCGTGAATTGACAACGTTTAGAGAAAAGCAACTACATCGATGAAAAATGTAAAAAGAGGCGATTGTGGAACGACTTATAACGACCAATAAAGTACATATCTACTACACGTAATAATCTTCCATCATGTCCATTGCGATGACAATTAATTAAATAACTACTTTTTTCATCGTTGATAATATGCAGTACTATTTAAAATATAATTGGACATGGTGTTAAGAACACAAAATAGAAAAGAAATACTCGTACAACATGGATACTGCAGCTGATGAAATGCGGCATTGCAATGTCGCATTTCCCTGTGTGATCCTACCAGGGCCGGACTGGCCCTTGATTGCACTTTCAAATACGATTTTCAGACAACCGTTTACTTAATTTTCTTCTTTTATAGTGTCCTACCACCTGCACGCTTGTTACTTATTTTAAAAACACCCTGTTTAATCTAAACAAACAATGAAGATAGTTAACGTTTGCCATAACTTTTCAATAAAAGTTGATTGTCCGTCGTGTAAAATAATGTTAAATCGAGGAAGCATTCACTTCTTATCACTACGTATTAAAATCGAAATTAGATCTCAAGCCACCTTTAGGGTTCTATATCTCCCCCCGTTGAGCAGCGGGACCCTGACATTGGACAAGAGCAGCAATTACGAGTGATAAACACCAACCGTTCTATTGCTTATGGTTCTCATATGCCCTACATAGATGCAGGTCCTCTCCGGAATTTTTCATGAATATCGACGATAGTAATGTTAGCTGTGACCGAGAACGGTTTTAGGTCTGCTCTTCCATTCGGAACCATTTTGTTGATGGGCTTGATTTTAAGACGGTTAGCACCACCAAATCGGAAAAATAATAGACACTGAAGACAGGCTTTACTTTTGCTGATGCATATTAAAAAACTGAGTGAAGGTAGTAGTGGTACAGTGATACCTCAGCGAAATCCGGTTACATAGCTTAAGGATAAATGCGATGCACAAACTCTCGATAAATAAAAACCAACGGTGACCACCTAGGCAAAGTTTCAGGAAGCCAGTTGAAGTTCCTCGTTTTTAAAAGGCCGTTCCTCGACTCGTACGATCTTAGAGAGCCGAATAAGAACCAGGTGGTCAAGAATAAAAAGTCATGTGGAGAAGAAGACGGTGGACGACGATGATGTTTTCATAGTATCTGCACACATATCGGTGAAGGGTTAAGTCGCTGTCGAAAGGCACTTCCACATACTATTGCAGTTGCCACTAAAAAGAAGAGAGATCGCAAAACCACCGATTCTAATGACTCTTTAAAAGCTTCCGAAGCGGACGGAAAACTCATTCACCGCATCTGTACAGAAAGAAAAGTCGTCGACATTAAAGTCGAAATGGCGGATCTTGTTAAAGTGACAAGAACTCGTCGGCTATTTCAGTTTATAAGCAGAAGTATAGGTAACGTCGATGTGGCACTGGTAAAGATTAGGCACACGCACGAGACCCTTCGTAAAGAGAAAAGCAGAGATTTCTTTCACATATCAGAAACATTGACAACATTTCCGAAGAGGAGATAAATATGGCAATCCGAAAAACCTAGGGGTAGATAAGGAGGAACTATGATGAATCGAAAGTCTAGGGGAGCTCCTACAGGAGGTTCTTAAATTCTTTAAAACCACATTAGAAGAAACGAATGGAAATAGACTGGAGCTTCTCTCCACTAATAAGAGAGTAAATAACCAGTTAAGTGTTGCCGATGCTTGGAGTTTGGGCATTTCGCTGCCTCCTTGAGTGCCTAAAATGCCAGGATCACGAAACATGCACTTTGTCAATCAACTGGTACAACAATGATTCATATGATCAACATGCAGATAGCATAAAATGAACGGTATTTTGGGTTCTGGTTGTAAAGGTAATAAAAAGCAACAGTTAGGAAGAATTATACAGCACAGTACCTCTAAAGGCCTCAAAACTAAATTTTAATAACCGTTGGCCTGTCATGGAGCTCTAGAACAGACGTTAGCGGAAAGTAGATGCGGGGTGACTCGTGTCGGTGCCCAATGTAAGATACTTGCTCCATCATGAGGGGTAGGACAAAGCTATCGTCACACATGTCCATTACAGACATGATGATGTACATTTTACACAATAAAAGACCTTTAATAAAATACAGAACTCTTGCTTTTTATGAGTGCGGCAATTTGTGGATAAGTTTGTCAAGTTATAGAAGGACTAAGGCATGATACACTCAATGAAAATTCCACACACTGTTTCTATGCAAGTTGACTACTCTGAATTTATCATCATAGACTGATTAAAAAATACCCAATCTAAAAACTAGGTCCGTCATTATCACATTGCTAGATATAATGTATTTGTTTCGAATTATTGTTACAGTTTCGAAACTGTTTGTGAAAGTTACAGCATAACATAGGTTCACCAGTAAATGACTACTTACACGCCTTAACAGCAACAACAGTTATAAGCTGAGATTAAGAGAGATACATGTATTAAAAAGACCAAAAATGCACATTCAGTATCTTCTTTAATATGCATGGTATTCATGCAGATTTTGTCGGGTTACAATCCTAGGCATGCCTTTATCGCTTGCAGGTACATTTAGAGCGACCTGAATTACTCAGAATAAGAAAAAAGCTCATAGACATATACCCCAGAAAAAACAGAAAAACAATTCAGGGTTACAGTCCTATACAATTACCGTTAAGAAGTTCAAGATTTACCTAATAAGGCCAGAAAAGGGGGGGTTACGCTAGTTGCTATTAACAAAACGAAACCCTAAATTGTACAGAAAGGTACTTTAGTCTTAGACGGAAATACTCATTTTAGAACATCAGGTTTATTAAAACGAGGTTTAGTCAGTCATTACATTCTGATTCATCAATAAAGATCAATACATAAAACAGTAAGATGAAAGTAACATTCCAGATTTGCATTCCTGACAATGTGCCTTCCAAATGAAGAACAAAAGCAAATGACACAAACTGACCTTAAGACGATAAGTTGAAAGCACATCCGAAAGACGAATTTAAAGACTTGAAAAAATTGCAGTCTGAAGATGAAGGAGGTGAGAGAAAATGCAGTGAGAGGGCAGTGAGAAGAAAACCTCCAACAAACTGTCGAATTCAGCGAATACGTCATGGACTACATTCGAGGAGGAAATAGCGTTAACATATAGTAAGTCTAAGATATCTTCACCACGAAATTGGCCCTGCGATATGCAGAATAAGGATGACTCAAATGGATTCTCCCAGAGAAAGTAGATAGTAAACTCAAGGGAAGATTGGTAGCTTAGTAAGAGTATTTGACTACTGCGCAACTTGCCAAGCATTGATAAAAATCATCCTGAGACACGCACCACTTGAGAATATGGAGTTGATACCGTTCGACGTTATTTATATAGAAACTTTGAGTAGAAACTCTACATGTTTTAGTATAAATAATTCAGTGGTGGATTCAAGAAATTACGAAAGCTACAGATAAATATCTTCTAGTATGTTACTAGTATGCAATTTCCATGTTTGATAAACATTTTGTCTTACTAATAAGTCTAACATAACGTTCTGTTTTAAAAAAAACATTGTTAATATAAGTCATAAAAGCAAACTATATAAGCAATAGAAATGAAAGAACTATCTCATAGGAGTAGGAGGAGTCACATCAAGATCAGATTAGATCCAGTACAAAGCGTTATAGAACAAAACAGATTCAGGTGGTTTGGATATATCAATAGAACGAATAGACAAATGTAAATAAGGAAGATATGAGAAATCTAGTTAATACTGTTACCATATTTAGGTATTATCGAGATTATAAGAAGGCCGTCAGAAACAAACGAAAAGATTACAAAAGATGATTCCCTTATATCATATTGGTAAAAAGACCCTATGATAAAACAGTATAATAGACAAAATGGTGAAACGACAATACAAAAAAAGAATTACGGAAAAAAGAAATTATGGCCAGAATTTGGAATAAAGTGGAACTGAAAAGAGTAAAAGAAAATAAAAATGATCTCGCATAAAGCACTAATAGACGGCAATCAAAACGGAAACTTCCATATATAAATGGTAAACGATAAAAAATCGCAAACTTTCAATATGAAACGAAAATATGGAAGGAATAATTGAAAAATCTAAATGAAATAGAAAATAATGAAATATATAGATAAGATAAAAAACACGTTACGAAAATTTGGAATTCGGTATCAAATGAAATCCTACATATTAAAATAACTTCAATTAAATTAAAAATTAGAAGAATTAAAAACACAAAGATACCTGGACATAATATACTCATTTTGGACATGATAAAGTACCTACACGGGAATAAGTGAAGTTTTTTAACCTTGATATAACTAGGTACCAAAGAAAGCAGAACATTCAATATTGAAAGACTCGGAGGTAGTTATGATTTAACCAATTTATATGAAAGGTGATAAAATAATTCGTAGAGGAATTACTGCACTCAATCTTTCAATGAAATTATACGAAAAAATACTAGAATGTAAATGAAAAAATCATGAAATCACAATTAAATGACACTTCAGAAAAGGATACGACAAAAAATACCCACTAAAATGGATATACATTATACATATGACAAGTTAATGATAGTACATCTGAAAAAAATTGGACAATATTCAAATAGAGAAGTATCTCTTATCAGCAAGTATCTTTCAGAAACAGCTAAGAGTATGTGAACATCTACAAAACCGTACATAAAAACTAAAAGCGTTGCCTAAGAAACTTTACACCATTGGATAACCTGACGTAAGAACGAAATAATAAAAAATGCAACAGAATTGTTAAAAAAAAAATTTTAATCAGTTGAAATGTCAGAGTTCTGCTTTTTCTAGTAACGAAGAAAATCAAAAACTTAACGTTACTAACCTGTGGCAGTAACTGCGAAAAAATATATCACAACTATAGATACCTAATGTACGAATAAAAATTATGGTACGTGGGGTGAGGAAGATAAAGAAGTTGATGTCGGTTTAGCAAAAAATAATTAAATAGTGATGAATTTCGGTGTTAGGGAATAGCGAAACAGGGGAAATTGGACAAGTGAGACCCGTCAAGAAATTGTTTGCTCAGCGGGATTAATAATAGGGAAGTCTACCGAGAAATAAAAGGAAAAGTATACAAAATCATAAGTAGTTAAACAAATCCTACTGAACAGAAGTGAATTCTCAGTATTAAATAAAAATCGAGAAAGCATGCTTATGAAGCATAAACTTATGAAGAATATATTCTACTAAATAAAGGAATCACATAAGAAAATACAATATGTAACATGTGTGACAACAGCAACAATTTTTTCTCATTAATGGAGATGATTTATAGTAGATAGAAATTAAGAATGAATTTTCAGACTAATAGTTACACCTATTTTAGGAGAGATATGATAAAAGCAAGTAAGGCCTATATGTCCAATGACCGAAAACAGGCAAAGCAAGTTCGATTAGAAGATAAAAAATATAGGAAGAAACAGATCGATCCGAAATAAATTGGAACGATAATATTGAGAAGGCATTAAATAAAAAGGAGAAAACGATTGAAAACATTAACATTGGTCAATAATAGAGAGACAAAAGAGAAAAATAATAAAATGCAAAGAATAGAATCTCAAACTATGTACCATTTATAGTGGAGGAGTCATTTTAGGGCCTTTTTGTAAAGCCCATACCATCAGGTCATATTTAAACTTGAATATCAGCCACTATCCGTAGAAACTCGCTAATGGTTAAACCATAAATATATTAGATGTGTATAATTCGTGTTTCTATCGTTAAAAAGTCAAAATTAAGAATAGTAACCCGTATGGGCTGTGGATATTCAGGCCTTGGGTTGAGACTAGTTTCAACCTCAAGACCACTACTAACAGAAACCTTCCAATAATTGAACCACAAATAGCAGATATGGGTTCAGTTTTAGTTATTGTGAAATAATTGTACCATTGCACTGCAGAATTTTTGTTGTTCATTTTTTAGTACATTCAGTACTTTCTTTAATATGCATAGCATTCATGCAGATTTTGTCAGGTTACAATCCTAAGCACGCTTTTGTCGTTTGCAAGTAAATTTAAGGCGACCTGAATTTCTCAAAATACAAACAAAAGCTCATAGACATACAACCCGAGAAAAACACAAAAGAGAAAAATCATAAAATGCAAAGAATAGAATCTCGAACTATATTCCAGTATATGGTGGAGGGGTCATTTTAAGGCCTCTCTATAATACCCATACCATCAGGTCGTAATCTAACCTAAATACCAGCTACTATCAACAGAAACTCTGTAATAGTTAAACCACAAATATATCAGATGTGTATAATTGGCCTTGGGTTGAGACTAGTTTCAACCTCAAGACCAGTTACTACTAACAGAAATCTGCTAATAGTTGAACCACAACTAGTAAATATGGATTCAGTGTTAGTTATTGTAAAATAATTGTACCATTGCACTGCAGAATTTTTATTGTTCACTTTTTAGTACATTCAGTACCTTCTTTAATATGCACGGCATCCATGCAGATGTTGTCATGTTACAATCCTAGGCATGCTTTTGTCGCTTGCAGGTAGATTTAGAGCGACCTGAATTACTCAAAATAAGGACAAAAACTCATAAACATATAACCCATGAAAAAAACAGAAAAACGATTAAAACGAAAGGGTAACTCAGTCCTACACAATTACCGTTACGAAGTTCAACATTTACCTAATAAGGTCAGAAAAGTGTGGGTTACGCTAGTTGCTTTTAAAAAAATTAAACCCTAAATTGTACAGAATGGACTTAAGTCTTAGACAAATAGAGTGAAACGGAAATACTCATTTCAGAACGTCAGGTTTATCAAAACGAGACTGAGGAGGCCTATATTTAATGGGTAAAAACATTCAATGCAAATTCGATTAGAAGAAGTAAGAAGTAGGAAGAAAGAGATCGACCAGACGTAATTTGATGCGATAATATTGAAAGGGCATTAAATAAAAAGGAGAAAACGATTGAAAACATTAACATTGGTCAATAATAGAGAGACAAAAGAGAAAAATAATAAAATGCAAAGAATACAGCCTCGAATTATGTTCCACTATATGGTGGAGGGGTGATTTGAGGGGCTTTTTATAATACCCATACCATCAGGTCATATTTTAACTTTAATACCAGCTACTATCAGCAGAAACTCGCTTATAGTTAAACCACAAATATATTCGATATGTATAATTCAAGTTTCAATCGTTAGAAAGTCAAAATTAAGATTAGTAACCCTGTTGAGCTGTAGATATTCACGCCTTGGGTTGAGATTAGTTTCAACCTCAAGACCAGTTACTACTAACAAAAATTTGCTAATAGTTGAACCACAAATAGTAGATATGGGTTCAGTTTTAATGATTGAAAAATAATTGCACCATTGCACTGCAGGCAGAATTTTTATTGTTCCCTTTTTAGTACATTCAGTACCTTCTTTAATATGCACGGCATTCATGCAGATTTTATAATGTTACAATCCTAGGCATGCTTTTGTCGCTAGCAAATAGATTTAGAGCGACCTGAATTACCCAAAATATGAACAAAAGCTCATAAACATATAACCAATGTAAAAACAGAAAAACGATTAAAACGAAAGGGTAACAGAGCTCTATACAGTTACTGTTACGAAGTTCAAGATTTACCTAACAAGGCCAGAAGAGGGAGAGTTACGCTAGTTGCCATCAACAAAATGAAACCCTAAATTGTACAAAAAGGTACTTAAGTCTTAGACAAAAAAAAGTGGGACGGAAATACTCATTTCAGAACGTCAGGTTTATCAAAACGAGACTGAGGAGGCCTATGTTTACTGAGCAAAAACATTCAATGCAAATTCGACTAGAAGAAGTACGAAGTAGGAAGAAAGAGATCGACCAGACGTAATTTGATACGATAATATTGAAAAGGCATTAAATAAAAAGGAGAAAACGATTGAAAACATTAACATTGGTCAATAATAGAGACAAAAGAGAAAAATAATAAAATGCAAAGAATACAGCCTCGAACTATGTTCCACTATATGGTGGAGGGGTGATTTTAGGGACCTTTTATAATACCCACGGCATCAAGTGGTATTTTAACCTCAATACCACCTACTATCAGCAGAAACTCGCTAATAGTTAAACCATAAATATATTAGATGTGTATAATTCGAGTTTTAATCGTTAGAAAGTCAAAATTAAGATTAGTAACCCTGTTGAGCTGTAGATATTCACGCCTTGGGTTGAGATTAGTTTCAACCCCAAGACCACTACTAACAGAAATCTTCCAATAGTTGAACCACAAATAGCAGATATGGGTTCAGTTTTAGTTATTGTAAAATAATTGTAATTTTTATTGTTCACTTTTTAGTACATTCAGCACTTTCTTTAATATGCATGGTATTCATGTAGATTTTGTCATGTTACAAATCTAGGCATGCTTTTGTCGCTTGCAGGTAGATTTAGAGCAACCTGAATTACTCAAAATATGAACAAAAGCTCATAAACATATAACCCACAAGAAACAGAAAAACGATTTAGGGTAACAGGGAGGGTTACGCTAGTTGCTATTAACAAAATGAAGCCCTAAATTATACAGAAAGGTACTGTAGTCTTAGATGAAACGAGTGAGACGGAAGTACTCATTTCAGAACGTTAGGTTTATCAAAACGAGACTAAGAGACCTATGTTCAATGAGCAAGAACATTGAAAGCAAATTCGATTATAAGAGGTAAGAAGTAGATAGAAAGAGATCGACCAGAGATAATTTGATGCGATAAAATTGAAAAGACATTAAATAAAAAGGAGAAAACGAGTGAAAAAATTAACATTGGTTAATAATAGACAAAAAAAAAAATAATGAAATGCAAAGAATACAATCTCGAACTGTTCCATTTCATGGTGGAAGGTCAATTATGATATCCTTACCAACAGGTCGTATTTTTACCTCAAAACCAGCTACAATCAGCACAAACTCACTAATAGTTAAATCACAAATATATGAGATATGTATAATTCGAGTTTCAATCGTTAAAAAGTCAAAATTAAGGTTAGTAACTCGGTTGGGCTGTGGATATTCAGGCCTTGGGTTGAGACTAGTTTCAACCCCAAGACCAGTTACTACTAAGAGAAATCTTCCAATAGTTGAATCACAAATAGCAGATATGGGTTCAGTTTTAGTTAGTTTTAGTAAAATAATTGTACCATTGCACTGCACAAATAGATAGTTTTTGCGTTTTAATTGTGGCAAAATTTTTGTACAGTAGCATTCTACAATCATTGCTGTTCCTTTTTTTGTTAGATGCCTCAGATAATAACTCGGTGATCTGCTCAATTTCTATATATTGCTATATAGACAATATCATAATGAACTTTTTGGAGAAAAATTAGAATCAGTAACTCAGTTGGGTACTAAATATTCAGGTCTTGGGTTAAGAATAGTTTTAACCTCAAGACCAGCTAGTACACAATATTAAAAGCATATATGTAGCAAAAGGCAGAAGAGAATCAACGAAGTCCATTTCTCCCTTCCAGTAGTAGGTATTTAGTTGCTCTATTAGTAAAAATTGCATTTTCTCTCGAAGAAGTACTGAATGAACAGATATTTTTCGATTAGCGTAACTTCTCTTAGGCGGTGTAGACTGTAGAGTGTAGAATATAGGAACTGAAACAATAAATAAATATAAATTAAAGAAAACAAATGCAAAGTTAAGAAGATATAAGCTACCTTTGCCGTAAAAAAAATCTTTCTTGAGTACGTGTATAATAAGCACTATTATAATTTTACAACATCAATTTTAACACTTTTTTATTAACGAGGCACTTACAAATATTATTTGCAATAATTACAAAAAGTATACACTTTCCTAATTAACTAGAGAGATCAGGAAAATAGTGAACGGTTATTATATAATTTAATATAACCAAATTAATCCGAATTATACACGAATAAAAAAATATACACGGACAATCTACGACACAACACATTGATGCATCGCCGCACTGGTTATACATTTTGAGTTTTGAACGTCACAGAATTGCGATAGCTACTGCACGAAGCACTAATGACGCGTAAAAATTTGCGCAGGTGAATCACATTGGAGATCTGCGACACTTCGCGAGATTTGTTTCGTAATTTAACCAATCGCGTAGCTACCTTTAATCCCCGCCCGGCAAAATGAAAATTATGTGGATTTTGCTTCGTGAAAGTTCCATCGCCTGATCACTACTCTAAGTAAAATCGCACACATTGAAACAGAGCAATTGAAATGGAAAAAAGGACAAATCTGACTACACCAACAAGAGTTAAAAATAGTACATCTAAGTAAATTAATTTACCTAATGGATGAATTGCGTGAATGTCTTGGATCAAGTAATCCAAAGCAATTTTATAGTAATTCATTTATGAATTGCTCTTAATATTATTCTTTTAGTGTTATAAATTAAATGTAGATTACGTTGAATTAAGAAAGTCAATAGTTAAGTACAGAATACAGCTACATGAATTACCGAAATTCACATTGAAACGATTCCTATGAGGAAATATTTTTCATGTTAAAGAAATAATTATCAAATAAATATTAGTCTATAGACGATTTACTTTAGCTAAGAGAACATATTTCTTTAAATTATATATTTTTTTTCTGTTCTACTAAATACATATGTAATCTAATATGATTTAAAACAATTGAGTCAATTACTGTTTTCCTTATATTCCATCAAACAATTGCTTGACAATATTGCCAGGCTTTACCTGGATTAAGCAATTTTTTCTAGAAAATAGTATTTTTTTTCTCTTAAATTATAATTTGTAGAAAATGTTTCTAGTAAATAATACCAACATGCTATGACTATTTTATAAAATTTAAAAGATCAGAACAGAAACTAACTTACAAAATAGAATACGGCTAATATGAATAATATATGTAAATGTACCTACTAACTACGTAATGTTATTTTGCACTATTGATTAATTTTTAATTTACCAGTGATTAGAGAGCTTGATCTAATCCAAAAAAATATATAATAGCATTTCTTATTGTAAGAGTTTATATAATCGATTTAATTTTCAGTACATTCAATCTTGAGTAAATTGGACCGGTGTAATTATTTTGTTTTCATTATTGTATTCACATGTGATAATCATGCCTTTATATGTTTAATTAAATGTATAATGATTATAAACGCGATAACATATTAAAACAAAAAACGACTAAATCTCTATCAAAAAAGAAATAAGACGTAATGTAGCATAACACAAGAAGCGTTACACAGAGCAGCTAATTAAAATATCATCCAGATATTTTCATAATTGTACATATGTATATGAAGATTCACATATTATGGTAACATAAATAACAATAAAATATATTCCAGAAGTAAATCTCAGAAGTACAACGACAAGAATCAATTTTAAATTTTCCTTTTCCTATTATATTGAGCAATATGGGTGTATCACACTGTTTTGCAATTTAAATTGATTAAACTATTTTATTCGTTTATTGTCTTCCTATTTCTTTGCAGCATTGTCAAACTCAAAATCAACTTTTCTTTGAAGGTTAGTGACTTTTTGAAGTACTATAAATACATTTGGTTTTGAACAAAATAATCATTCCAGTTTCCAGTGGCTAACATTGATAAACAAAAATGAACTCAATAGTAAGTTGTTTCTTTTTTGATTAGGATTATTTTTTAAAAGATATTATGTATACGTAAACAGATTGCCATTTTCTTCTGCGTTGCTATTGCAACTGCTTCGTGCTCCGTTTTTGGGTATGCCGGACCTTTGGATGGAGGTGCAGTATTGAAAGGACCATCTGCTGGAGCTACTGTCGTTGGGCCATCTGGAACAATTTCTGCTGCTGCGGACTCTGGTGCTGCTGGAGTTGCTCCAAGTTTTGTCGGGGCTGGTCCAGGTGATTATCCCTGTTACTCCTATTTATTCACTGATAATTTTCAAAAATCAGGGAACTAAAGTAAGGTCTATTGATTAGATATTAACCACTAAAGTAAAGTATTGTTCACCCTCTTTTCTTGAAATCATCAGGATTTGCATTACATTGATATTTATGATAATTTTTTTTGCTGATAAGCATGTGACTCCTAACCGTAATAAGGTTTTATATACTATTGTTTTTTTTTCAGTTGTTGCCCCCGTTCCAGCCGTTGTTCCACCTCCACCTGTAGCACCTGCAGGTCCTGTAGTTGTTGAAGCTAGAGCGGCTCCTTGGGCTGCCCCAGGAGTATGGGGTGCAGTTCCATGGGCACCCGCTGTGAGGGGTATTTGGTAAAAACTTAACAAAGTGTAATACCACATACTACAACATGTAAATTAAAAAATGGGAGTGTCTTTCGGTTGTCAATAAATAAAATATTTCCAGTGAAACTGTATTTTTTATTTCTATGTTGGGAGATATTGAGGAGGGACCTTATTTACTCAAATTCCAAAAACTCCTATATTTCGGGCAATTTGAAATTCTTTTACCATGACAATAATTAGTAATATAATAATAGATAACAGCTGTAGACATTACGTGTTGAAACTCCATGTCAACGTTAGAATCAAAGTCCATCAACGACCACAGGTAGCTCCCCAGGTTTTGACATAGCATCAGGTCTTTATTTTTGTTATTTTGATCTTCCTATAATCATCATCATCATAAGGTAGTCAGTCCTAAGATTGGTTGGATTCACATCTCCACTCTTTCCTATCCTGGGCATTTCCCTAAAGCTAGAGCAACCCACATCCTTAACTATTTGCGAACAGTAATCTAATCTAGGTCTACGTTTACCACTCCTAACTTCCGTTTCTGTCTAATATGTCTTTGACTAGACCTTCATGTCTAAGGTGTCACACTAACCTATCTCGCCTAATTATTATTGAATTCCATACAGTCCTTTGTTTACTTACTCTTTTCAATGCCTCTTTATTTTTAACATTCTCTATCCATCTCTATCTATTTTACTATTAATTACACAATGCTATTAAAATGTATAAATTGTTATACAATACTTTATACGAATTTGAAAAAAATTTTTTTTTACTTATTATACAGTACTTGGTAGTACATTTCGCCTATAATGTTATAAATATGGTATAATTTTATATATACCCTAGGGAATATATGTAAATGTGATCGTAATTGTTTTTTTGACTGACGCGTTTTTTATTATATTTGGTCTGACGAACCTGTAAGAAAAGAGCGAATATAAAGAGAGGAGACGAAAAATTAGAAAAAGTGACTGATTTTAGTTATTTAGGAAGTCAGAACTGAAAGAGTAGTAGGGATATAAAGCAGAGGATAGCGCAGGGTCGAGTCACCTTCAATAAAAAGAAGTCACTTCTATGTTCGCGAACGGTTAATTTAGAAATTCTAAAAAGATTGTTAAAGGTGTATGTTTGGAGCACAGCCCTCCTCGGCGGAAAATAAAAGATTAAAAGCGTTCGTAATGTGGTGTTATAGGCGAATGATGCGGATATCGTAGATAGATAAGGTTAGAAATGAAGAGATATTAGAAAGAATAGGAGAACAGAAAACTATGGAAGTCAATAAGAAATAGGCGAAATAGGTTGATAGGACACCTTCTCAGGCATGAAAGTCTAGTGACAGGCATATTAGAGACGGAAACAGGAGTTAAGAGGAGTAGAAACAGACCTGGATTAGATTACTGTTCACAAATAGTTAAGGATGTGGGATGTTCTTTGTTTTTAGGGAAATGCGAAGACTAGCTCAGGATAGGAAAGAATGGAGGTGCGTGGCCAACCAGTCTTAGGACTGACGACCTTATGATGATGATGAACCTGTAGATCAACTCGAGGAACTACCGGCGGTTTTGGTAAAAGTGGTTGACTGTGGTTGCATACATGCACCTTGTGTTTTCAATGTTTGCAATTATGTGGTATCCATTATGTTGTGGATATCACTGTGAAGTTAATTAAAAAAATAGCTTCATATGGTACACAGAAACATGTCTGTCGTAACTCTTCAAAAATTTGATTTCTCGTTCATATTTCGACTATTGGTTTTTGTACTTCCATAACTCATCTGTATATCACATTGCTGCTACTAATTGTCAGAAATTTTTAAAGGAATCGAATCTAAAACTATTAAACATCCTTCGTACTGTCCAAGATTAACGACGTTTGACTTTGAAGTATCTCTCTATGTTATACTTCGAATAAAAGGTCGACTATTCCATTTGATGAGAAATTATTGGCTGCTTTTGAAGATCAATGCAATCTTATACTAAAGCAAATTTGGGAGAAGTGATTTGATGAGTGTTTTAGTCGTATGAAGAGGTGTGAAATGATTTTCAGAAACTTTAATAAATAAGCTTATACGAAAATAATTAAGGGACAACCTATGTACCTATATTGTGGTGAAATTTGTTTTTTCTTGTTCTTTATTTAGCTCTGCAGCTTACAGAATAATTTTAAACATCGTATTTAGGGAAATTGACTTTATTACAATTATTTCATCATATTTACACCAATTGATTTGTACATCTTATTCACAAAACTCTGTTTCTTTATACGTATTCCTTACCAAATGGTTCTAACGGCAGCTGGTGCCCACGGAGCTGCACCCCAAGCAGCCCAAGGTGCGGTTCTTGCTTCAACAACGGCTGGTCCAGCGGGTAATACAGCTGGGGCTGGGGCAACAACTACTAAAAGAGAAATCGTAGAATAACCAACGGCAAACAATCTACTATTGCTGTTTTATGCGGTTCACGGAAGTTTAATACTCAAGTAAAAAAAAAGCTGTGCTATAATATTTCTTTGTTTTACAAAAAAATAAAACTTTATCGTAAAAATTAATAATTTTACGTGAAATAAATTGATTCGTGTGAATATTAAGGGCCAAATCAACTAAAATAAGAATAGGAAAGAATCCGTTTCTTACATGGAGCAGCAGCATAAGCGGCAGCTACACCTGGAGCAGCTCCAACGGCACCGGAATCTGAAGCAGCTGTAATTGTTCCTGATGGTCCAGAAACAGTGGCTCCAGCGGATGGTCCTTTAAGTCCAACACCTCCATACAACGGACCAGCGTATCCAAGAACTGAACACGATGCTGCTGCGATAGCAACGCAGAAAAATGAAATTATCTGAAAATCAAAAGAAAAAAATTCGTATCTAAACACTATTTACCAAAACTGGTAACCGAATTTTACGGAATAAAATAATTACCAATGAGTTCATGATGAATTATGTGTTTTGGTTGACGGCTTCAGACCAGTATGAAACTTATGGACCTCTGAAAAGCAATTTATAGTAAATCTATAGGGACACTATGCAACCTTCAATGAATTAATTTGAATTTTGACAATATTACGTTATTACATAAACCTACATCACACCCAACCTTTGTTTTTTTATTGTTGTTATCTTAATGTTAACATTTCGTTACTTAGAAAAACGTTTTGTCGTCGAAAACTAATACGGATCTCTTGGCGGCAGCGACATTGCCCTTGGCTATTGTTACGTAAAAACAGTAGGTATAGTTCAACGAATTAATTTTCTGATCTAATTAAAGAAACATAAATAAATAATTGATGGGCTAGCAAAAATAACCGTCTCCATTCTACCAGTATACTACATACAGTGATAAATGAATTTTTTCATTCTTTTTATCACAGTTTATTAATTGTTTTTTTTTTTTTGGAAAATCATAATTCTATGCGAAATAATTTACGATACATAGTTATTTATTAAATAGCAATTATTGAAGAAAATATTTATTTACTTGAAAAGTTTGTTGCTTTTACATACAATAACATACGTTTTTCAATAATAAATAATAAAATTATTGATTATTTGATTATTAGCAATAGTAAAATCCATCCGATGAAGAAACATTTTCGAAATCGATATCCACGGTATTTAAATAAGTTTGTAAAAAACGAATGAAAATATCTTGCAGTTCGATTCTGATAAATTTGTTTTAGTACTTCATGAATAACGTGTCGAACATGTAGGCAGTCGAACCTTGCAATTATTTTTGCGATAACTTTTAATGTGGTCACCTGATAAAAATTTATGTCCAATCCAGTTTTCAAGCTTCCTGCATAATTTGTTCAATTAAATTGTATATGAAGGTGTTAAAATAATTGTTCTAAAATGAGTTGAAAAGCAATAAAGGAAATTGATCATGACTAAAGATTTTAAAATCTATAATAAACCAGAATTGGAATTAAAATAATTATTGTAAATTATACGTCTTGTTTCAAAGAAGCAGCAGGAGCACTGCAATCAGTGAATGGCTACAACTTAAAACTAGTAAAAACGTTTTATTTTCGTCATCATAAGGTTGTCAGTCCTAAGACTGGTTGAACACGCACCTCCACTCTTTCCTATCCTGAGCTCATCTTCGCTTATCCCTAAAACTAAAACATCCCACATCCTTAACTATTTGCGAACAGTAATCTAATCTTGTTCTACCTCTACCCCTTGTAACTCCCGTTTCTACCTCTGGCTAATACGTCTCTGAATAGACCTTTATGACTGAGGTGTCCTACCAACCTATCTCGCCTATTTTTTATTGACTTCAATAGAACCCTCTGTTTTCCTACTCTTTCTAATACCCCTTGATTTCTAACCTTCTCTATCCACGATATCCTCATCATTCGCCTGTAACACCACATTTTAAACGCCTCTAACCTTTTCTTTTCTGCCGCGCCCACCGCTTATGTTTCGCACCCGTACAGCGCTACGCTCCAAACATACATCTTTAACAATATTTTATCCCATATTTAATAAAGCTTCTTATTTTGTTAATAAAGAAAAGAAGCCATTAGATTACCGCAACCCGACTAAAAAAAATTCTCAATTCAAAAAAAAATTTTTCTCTTTGCGACTCGTAACTATTTTTTTTTTTTTAAGTAAAAGGGTAAATTGTTTGTCATTTGCAATCCTTTGAGAGAAGCATCGATGAAACAAACAATTGTACGATACTGTTGTATCCCGCGACTACGTCGCGTTATTAAATTGGGCTGTACACGCTTACTTCCAAGCAAGTAAACCACTATGTAATTTTTGAAAACAAAGCTTATTTCTTATTACTTACACTTAACTTACTGTTTACTTAACGCCTAACTGAAAATAAGAAATGGAAAAGATGTAGAAAACTTAGATGTTACAAAAATAGAATTAGAATTGGAACGCCTGAAATCCTTTTTTTTCTTTATGATTTCGTGGAAGAGGGCAATCTTCAAAAGACACCCAGCCCTCCGTACGACTGGGTAGTGTCGAATTCCCGGGGAAAAAGTCCTCCGACGTACCGACTAAAACTCCTCTATCTCAAGCTGTTCTAGGACCAATTAAGGTTCTCTTCAGCCGGTGTGATTATGCTAGTGTTACGGTTTGAGTAGTTGAGGTGTATGTGTGTGTGTGTGTTTGTTGGGGAGGTTGTCTTAGTAGTCTACGAAATTGTCGTGAAGGTCTGGAGTGATTACCAATAGTTGTTGAAATAACTTGAAATCTGGTACCTGTCCCTTTTGTAGAGACGCTAGCGAAAGCGCCATATTGGTTGTTATATGGAATATTTGATGATAACCTAAAGAGATGTATGACTAAACGCTTATTTAAATAATAATTAACATGTGGAATATAACTATACAAATGACCCGGATTTTCTAAAATTCCACACAAAATTATGTAAATCGTGTTATGCTTTTTGAATAAATTCCTCCTGAAAATGTTTGTAAACAATACTTACCACGCCCGCGTGCAATTACAGCTATCATCTCCTAAAATAGAAGTTGCTTTTGTGAAGGACGCATTTTTTTTTGTTTGGAAATTTCATGTGAATTTCTATTGACAAAATGTTTCAATTCTAATAAATAGACCTACAAATAGGAAAACGATTAGAAAATATTTTATCAGATCTAAAAACAACTATTCTTAACAATTTTCTTTACGCGTTTATTGAATTACTGATTTTTTGTCATTTTTGGAGGTCTCATTCATTTCTTATCATATATATTCTAGAAAAATATACATTCTAATATTGTTAGAAATCGTTTGAGTAAAACAACAAAAAAATATCAACCGGTAACGATAAATATGAACTTTTGTAAATGGCTCAGGTCTATTTTTCGCTTTTATGCACTATTTCCTAATCGTATCGTTAATCGTAATTTTGATGTGTTTAATGGATAGGTGACCATTTCTTTACTGCAAGTCTCAAGGCCTTATTACCTACCAAAGAATGACAATCAAGAGCATGATCTCACTCGGGGTACTTTAACGTTAGGACACAGATGAATTTCGTCATTTTACGCAATTGCAGCAGGGTATATATCAACTTTCTTTGAAGGTTACTTGCTGGTTTCGTGAATATAAATTGGACCCGCTTAAAGTTGTCATCATTGTAGTGTTCAGTGGCTGAACAGACATTAAGACAAAAATTGATTCAAAATGAAAATGCTGGTAATTATGATTAATATTATTATTTTTATTTTTTCATCTGATGATAATAAATAATCTAATAGTTTATTAAACAAATATAAATAACGTTTCTTATATTCACTTATAGATAGTTGCTTTCTTCTGCTCCATGGTGTCTATTGCTGTTGATGGTGCACTTGTGAAGGGTGCAACTTTGTCAAGCACCGTTATAAGACCGGATGGAAGCGGCGTCTCTTCATCTGCTGATAGCGGTTCTGTAGGAGGTCCAGGTAATTTCCTAATAAGTTTAGCATTGAAAGTTCAAAAATGCATTCAATTATGATTTCTAATTCTTCTTTGCATCATATGATCATATCCAATCCTTAGTCAATTTTCATATTTCCTTAAAACTAGGAAATCCCGTATTTCTAACTTTTTGTGAAGAGTAATCTAATTTAAGTCTACCTCTACTCCTCTCAACTCCTATTCCTACTTTTAATAAAATTATCTTCCATGTCTTAGAAGGTGCTCTGTAATCCTATTTCTCATTTTCCTTGCTGACTTTTTCTAATATCTCCCCGTTCTCTTATCCGTGGCATTTTCATTATCCGCTTCACTTCATATCCTAAACACTTCTAACTTTTTCTTTTTCATTAAATTATATAGCTTTTTAATGATTTTACTCCATGATTACTATTGCTGTTGATGGTGCAGTTGTTAAGGGTTCAACTTTATCAAGCACCGTTATAAGACCTGATGGAAGCGGCGTCTCTTCATTTGCTGATAGCGGTTCTGTAGGAGTACCAGGTAATTTCCTAATAAGTTTAGCATTTAAAGTTCAAAAATGCATTTAATCATAATTTCTAATTCTTCTTTGCATCATATGATCATATCCCATCCTTAGTCAATTTTCGTATTTCCCTAAAACTAGGAAATCCCATATTTCTAACTTTTTGTGAAGAGTAATCTAATTTAGGTCTACCTCTACTCCTCTCAACTCCTATTCCTACTTTTAATAAAATTACCTTTCATGTCTTAGAAGGTGTTCCATATCCTAAACACTTCTAACTTTTTCTTTTTCATTAAATTATATAGCGTTTTAATGATAAAGTCTATCCAATATAAGAAGAATCAACAAATGAATGTATGTAAGATACTATTAAACAAAAAGAAATAGCAAATTCTGCGTTCCTCTAAATGGTAAATTAACTCCATAAGTAAAGCTTTAAAGTAGATAATTGCATGTTTTTAAATGTTATTGATGATCGTATTTCTATTGTTATAGGTATTGCACTGCACTGATATTAATATAGTGCGTTCAATAATAATATTTCGTTAACATTCATTTTTCATAGTTTTTCATGCCTTTCCAAGGGTGTTTAGGCTTCGTTTCTTATTTGTAATCGTTTTCATTTTTCGTCGTTTGCTAATAACTACATTGAGACTACATATATTGCAACTTCTTGCCACATCAGATCCTTCACGTTTCTTTGTGTTGTATTATAAAAATACGTTTCTCTCGTCCACCTTGCGTCACTTTTAAAGACAAATTAATGCGTTTAAAGGAACTTGACCGTGAATTCAAAAACAATGTCAGACCGGTTCAATCATCGGACAGTTGAAAACAAAAGTGACTTGCATCATGTCAGTGCACGAACTCAACATAATATTTATTAAAGTTATATGGGCAAATACACAGCGGCAAACACAGCGCAACCCATTATTACGACTTAATTTATTACAAAAATGTTTATTCGATACACATGAGATTTCTGTAATCCTGAAACAATTCTCAATTTACTATCGAAAGTAAATGTTTACTATCGCCTCCCAAGTAGCTATCTACACCTACCAAATAATGGCAATAGAGAATATTCTGTTTATTTGGTGTTTTGTCAAATACATGTAGATCGCATTGGAATAATAATAACTTTTGATTTCTATTCATGCAGTTGATCCTCTTCATCTTTATAATATAAAATTAAAAAGAACCTTGCTAAAAATTTGCATTCATTAACTACTCTATTATTTTTATTGTCATGTAGCTTCTCTATCATCGCACATAATTCCTGCTACTGCAGTTGCCCCACTTCCTCTTGCGTATGCAGCCCCAGCTGTATACGCTCATGCACCAGTTGTACCTGCCCCTGCTCCAGCACCCGTTGGAACGATTATTGAAGGACCATCTGGAAGGATAGCTGTCAGATCTAGCTGGTAAATGGGGCTCATTGAACTACCTCCATTGACTGTGTAGCTCATTTTTTTTTATTAATAAAAGTTTTCGTAAAAA
>NW_020442430.1:86945-95508 GCF_000699045.2 Agrilus planipennis
TTTTTTTTTATAATAAAAGTTTTCGTAAAAAAGTATTTTATGTATTTTATTTTTATATTTATATAACTAATCATTAAATGTTATTACGTTTCCTACATATAAAATATTTAGGTAAGGTCTGTAATCCCGTGACGTGATGTTCCTCAGTCCCGCAGGATAATTAACTATTTTCACCCTCGTGAGACCCAGTACATTGAAATTTAGAGAAACTAAGATTTTTTTAGTTTAGTGCAACTAAATCACGTCTCAAAATCTATTGAAGATTTGTTCTAGACAATCTTGTCCGGCTTTATCATTTTTCTAAAGGTATTTAAAAATCCTACGCGGATATCAATCCCTACGCAAGAACTGGTACAGTCTAACACACTGATTCATTTAAGAACGTATTTATTTAATCAAAAGCAAAAAATGTATGTTAATTAAACAAAATATAGTATTCATCCCAGCGAACAATAAATAAATGTGGTAGGGAGAGATAAGCACCTAAGCACGTACCAGTTGGTAGGGATACAAGGTGTGGTAATTAAGTTCCAGGAATTTCAAAATAAAACAAAAGTGAAATAAGGGCCCGGGAATTCTAGGAGTCAAAGGCCTTTAAAGAATANAAATGGCTTGGCGGTAAGAGATTTGCGGACAATGAAGAAGTAATCGAAGCTGTAAATGGTTATTTTGAGGAGCTTGACGAATCAGTCTATAGAGATGGCATTAATAGACTGGAACACCGCTATGAGAAATGTATCAGCCTTGGAGATTATGTTGAGAAATAAAAAAAAAAAATTTTTAAAAACCTTGTTTTTCTTGGTCAGGCCGGAAACTTATCAATCCACCCTCGTAATCAAAAGTTTATCGTTAAGAAGTAACGTTTTTAAAAATTTACTTGTATATTAAGATAAAAAATAAAAACGTCCAAATATTTATATATTATATCGTATATCTTTAGATTATTGCATTGACAGTAGTCGGAAATTCTTACAACAGACACTGACAAATTGCAGAGCGTCTTGCATTTTTATTTATATGTAATTGTTATATACGCTTTACACTCTCATATTTTAATAATATTGTATATTCCTGTAGCAGAAATAAATTATTTTCTAAATTAAGAGTTGATTTCTTTCAATAGAGAGGCTTTAAAAAACTCATGAAGACTTACGCAAAAAATATAAGATCGAGGCCCATGTAAATGAGATAATACGTAATGTTTTTCTTCCTTGTTTTTAGGGATGGTATCATATGTACAATACGCGTACCGGCTTTATGAACCCACCTTGTTTGCTTTCTCTTCCAGGTGATGAAGATTATCATTTCCGGGGTTATAGGATTAAAAAGCTTATGTTTAAATATAAAGATAGGAGACGAAAAATTAGAAGAAGTGACTGATTTTAGATATCTAGAAAGTCAGATAAGTCAGGACGGAACGAGTAGTAGGGATATAAAGCAGAGGATAGCGCAGGGTCGTGTCGCCTTTAATAAAAAGAATTCACTTCTATGCTCGCAAACGGTTAATTCAGAAATTCGAAAAGGGTTGTTAAAGGCGTGTGTGGAGCGCGGCGTTGTAAGGGTGCAAAACATGGACAGTGGGCGCGGCGGAAAAGAAAAGGTTAGAAGCCTTCGAAATGTGGTGTTATAGGCGAATGATGAGGATATCGTGGGTAGAAAAGGTTAGAAATGAAGAGGTATTGGAAAGAATAGGCGAACAGAGGTCTTTCTGGAAGTCAATAAAAAATATGCGAGATAGGTTGGTAGGACACCTTCTCAGACATGAAGGTCTAGTCAGAGACATATTCGAAGCAGAAACAGGAGTTAGGAGGGGTAGAGGTAGACCTAGGTTAAGCTACTGTTCGCAAATAGTTAAGGATGTGGGATGTTTTAGATTTAGGGATCCGGTGGGATTGACTTTTAGTTGATAAATTATAGTGAAAATGCGACAGATGAATAACTTTTCATTAAAAAAAAAACACTTTTTTAAACTACTGTTTTCAAGCGATTTATTTACAATCCGGTTTTACTCTTCAGAGTTACGTTAAGATGTATTTTTAAAATAATTTACTCAATTTTCTATTCAAACTCGACTGAGCAATTACTAAAGACAATGTACCTATCTCTCTCACTTCACATACCTTAAACAAGGTTTCTCCACGCCGAAACCTCATTTTAACCTAATGATTTTGTCGGTGATCGTTTATAACTATACGCTCTACGACACTATCTTTGAATAATGGTTACTTAATATCAGAAACCTTATTGATTGAATTACCAAAGCAAAACCGAAGAAGTAATATTTCGATACTCAGTAACAACTTATTTATTGAAGCATACCTTAGCGGTACCTATTTATATAAAATATTTACTTTTCTTCTTATTTTTCATCGCCATTTTCCTTTCTAAAGTGAGGGTTTTCTATTAATTAAGGCAACATATTGAGTACCATAACTGTAAATTTATTTACACCAAACCACTACAATATCGAACATGAAATAGTGCTTTGAATATTTTTACCAACCAATCCTAGCTTCAACAGCAGGAGCTGGTGACCATGGTACATGTCCGGTTTGAGCAATGACGCCTACAGCTGATCCCGATGTTTCGATTCTACCTGAGGGTCCGTCAATCAGGGTACCAGTTGGGACTGGTCCTGCATACGCTGTTGAAACTAGGTGTGGATCAACTACGGGGCCTGCAGCGTAAGCTACTGGGGCTGGTGGTGGAGGAATTACAGCTGGAGCAGCATAGGCAACTGGTACAGGTGCTGGTGGTGGAGGAAGGTAAGCTCGGGTAGCAACAGCAACTGGCGCGGTAGGTGGATGGTGAACTGTTGATGCAGAATAGGAAATGGATGCTGGGACGGGTGGCGGAAGTACAGCTGGAGCTGCATAGGCAACTGGTGCAGGTGCTGGTGGCGGAGGAAGGTAAGCTCGTGTAGCAACAGCAACTGGTGCGGGAGGTGGATGGTGAACTGTTGATGCAGAATAGGAAATGGATGCTGGAACGGGTGGAGGAAGTGCAGCTGAAGCTGTATATGCTACTGGTGCAGGTGGTGGAGGAAATACAGCAGCTGGAGCAGCGTAAGCAACAGCAGCTTTGGAACCTATTTCTACTGCGCCTGAGTCTTCTACGGAGGAGATGCTGCTACCGTCCGGTCCGACTGAAACGGAAGAAAAAGAAGGCCCTTTAAGAACGGCGCCCCCTTCATACGGAAGGGCAGCAAGCGGCGCAGGGGCGTGATGAATTACAGATGCAGATGCCATGGCAAATGCCAAGCAAAATACCGCTAGCTGCAAAAGAAAGTGTAGTTTTAGAAGTTGTATAATAAACCTTTTGTTGAATTATTAAATTTTAGAAATTACATGAACAATACAACACAATAATTGACTTTATCTTTCGACATTTTAGAAGTCATTAAGTCAACTTAAGTAGTCAAGGAATTAGAACCTAACAGTCACAACAATGTGAAACACCACTAAAGCCTTAACCAAATTATTCTACGTGCATTTGTTAAAGTATGAAATAAAATGAATAATTAATTCTTATTTGAGGTGAAAATAAGTATATAGTATGTTACCAATGAGTTCATGTTGTTTGCACTTTTGAAGCTGCTACAAACTGCAATGGTTAAATTTGGAGTATTGCGTATTTATAGTTATGTTAAAATCATTAACCTTCAAAATCAATTTCAAATGTCACATAAAGTTGAAGAATGTCACCGTACGAGATCTGCTCCAAATTCTTCCTGTACACACCGTTGTAGGTGTTATCCTTGCGAAACATGCAACCAGTTGGTCCAGTTGGTGCAATTACCATATGAAAAAACTACTTGTACATTTCAATAAATTAAATTTTTATATCTAATATCAAATTTTCAAAATTTCATCTTATCATATAAATACAATATCACTTTTTACTTACGTTCTCAAACGATTGACATCCAATAGATATATAGTGTATTAATTTCGTTAAAATAATAGTTTTTGTGGAATTGGTAGTTACACTTTATAATTAATTTTAAATACTACAGTGTAAAATTAAGGTTGTTTAAATCCTTCGCTATAAATATTCACATACTTATTTTCAAACTTTTTTAGAATTCTAATTTATTATATTAATGACTAAGGACTTGAGACCAATTTAAATAGATCTTTTCCATCTCATACAAAAAAAACTCAGCATAATTAATGAGTTTAGGTGTTTTACGTTTGTGTAATACTTATTCAAAAGTTCTAACATACATTTGAAACTTTTATTAATTTTGTAGTCATCGTTGACTGACCATTATTACAGTAATACAGTAGAACCTCTTTAAGTCGAACCTCAATTAGTCGAAAATCTCCAAAACTCGAAAAAATGTTTTGTTCCCTTACCTTCAGCCCCATAACCTCCATTATTCGAAATCTCAACCCTCTATTAGTCGAAATAATTAGTGAATCCCTGCAAGCCATTTTGGTACATATTTACCCTCTTTAACTCGAAATATTTTTTATGTTACAACTTTTACAACTCGATAATTTGAGTCAAAATCCTCTATAAGTATAATAAAAGAGAGATCAGATTTTGAAAAAGCTAAATAAGCATATTCACAGTAAATTAAATTAAAAAACTACTTTTCTCGTTTCTCTTAATTTATCATAGTTGAGTTACATTTATCGAACAATTACATCATACATAATGAATTAAGATCTGTTAAACTAATACCCAATTTATTTCATAGCCCACTCTCACAGCTATAAACTAAATAATTTTTACAAGGTGTCCATTTGTGTGATATCAAAATTAGATGAAAACAGTTTTTCTCATGTGCAATGTATTTACTTTAGAAAACCCAACGTGAAATAAATGTCAAATTATACTAGTTTTTCTATAATGATTTATACATATACAAAGAACCTTGAATTCCCACAACGAAAATTTATTTTCATTTGGAACGGTAGTATCAAGGGAAAGGTGTAAATTGGAATTCATCAAATGTCAACGAACGCTGATGCAAATCTTTTGTAGATCATTAATTCTAGATAATCAATGTTTACCGGAAGTCTTCATTTTCGGCGATGTCATTGGATATCTTTTAAGGATTCATTTTAATTTTTCTAGCAAAAATTTTGACACTCTATTAGATTTAGAATTACATCTTCCTGTTGCCTTATTGAAATAAGGGATTCTCTGGTTCAGTTAATAATGTAAATTGCGTCTACAATGTTCAAGTTTTGCTTTCCTCTTGTTGTTTAATACTATATATATATATATATAAATAGATACAGACATGTCACTATTACAAAGCGCTTTTTTATTAGAACAAAAATCTTGGTATTTTTGTGTACCAGAATCGATTACGAATTATCGCATAAAAACAGCAGTTGATGAATATACGAATGCTCTTCGAATTTCTCAAGCAGTTTCACCTACAGGCGTTTTTACACGAAATTATGAAGGAAGCCCATTTTTATCATATTTCCGAATTACTAATATATGTTGGAAAAACCAATTGTAGCAGATATTGGAGAGCGGACCGTCTCCCAGTATTCCCCTATTATCTAGGGGTTTGGTAGCAGAAACCGACTAGTTTTAGATGTAGCATAAATACTATCTACAAATTCTATAGTCCTTATAACAATCCAAGCAACGTGAAGGCGATACAAATATATCACAGAAGTTCAATTATATCATTTGCCTTTACCAAAGCTTACAGTTTTATCGGGTTCAGACGCCTGCATCTTTCACCAATAATGAGTACACTCGAAACAACATTTAATTGAAATCTATTTAAAAGGTTTACTTCTTATATAAGCCAGTATAAAATAAAAACAAAACGTGTTTTCTTTAGTGTTTTATTCAGATGAGGTATGTATTATACATATATAAATTATCCTTTATAATCAAAAGAAAGTAATTCACCATCCAATCCTGGCTTCCACAACAGCAGGTGCTGGAGCCCAAGGAGCATGAGCAGTGCCTGCAATAACTCCAACAGGAGAACCTGCAGTTGCTATTTGTCCGGAGGGACCATTAATGAGAGTTCCAGTTAGAACTGGTGCAGCATATGCAACTGGGGCAGGGGGTGGAGCAAGTACAGCTGGTGCAGCATAAGCTACTGGCGCAGGAGGTGGGGGAAGTACAGCAGGTGCAGCATAAGCTACTGGTGCAGGTGGTGGAGCAACTACAGCGGGTGCAGCATAAACTACTGGTGCAGGAGCTGGTGGGAGTGCCGCAGATACAGCGTAACCATGAGCGATTCCAACAGCCCCAGAATCTTCTACAGTGGAAATGCTGCTACCATCAGGTCCAACAGAAACGGAGGAGGAAATAGGACCCTTAAGTAATGCNTTTTTATTAGAACAAAAATCTTGGTATTTTTGTGTACCAGAATCGATTACGAATTATCGCATAAAAACAGCAGTTGATGAATATACGAATGCTCTTCGAATTTCTCAAGCAGTTTCACCTACAGGCGTTTTTACACGAAATTATGAAGGAAGCCCATTTTTATCATATTTCCAAATTACTAACACGAGTTGGAAAAACCAATTTAAGCAGATATTGAGGAGCGGAGCGTCTCCCGGTATTACCCTTTTATCTAGGGGTTTGGTAGAATAAACCGATTATTATTAGATGTAGCATAAATACTATCTACAAATTCTATAGTTCTCATTACTTTCATAAATCTGACATAACCTTGGGAAGGAAGTCTATTTTATACAACAATGAGCAATCCAGGCAACGTGAAGGCGATGCAAATATATCACAAAAGTTTAATTATATCATTTGCCTTTGCCAACGCTTACAGTTTTTATCGACTTCAGACGCCTGCATCTTTCAAATAAATGTTGCACTATAGTGAATTTCACCAACAATGAGTACACTTGAAACAACATTTAATTGAAATCTACTTAAAAGGTTTACTTCTTATATTAGCCAATATAAAATAAAAACAAAACGCATCTTCTTTAATGTTTTATTCAGATGAGGTATGAATTATACATATATAAATTAGCTTTTATGATCAGAAGAAATTAATTCACCATCCAATCCTGGCTTCTACAACAGCAGGTGCTGGAGCCCAAGGAGCGTGAGCAGTGCCAGCAATAACTCCAACAGGAGAACCTGCAGTTGCTATTTGTCCGGAGGGACCATTAATGAGAGTTCCAGTTAGAACTGGTGCAGCATATGCAACTGGGGCAGGGGGTGGAGCAAGTACAGCTGGTGCAGCATAAGCTACTGGCGCAGGAGGTGGGGGAAGTACAGCAGGTGCAGCATAAGCTACTGGTGCAGGTGGTGGAGCAACTACAGCGGGTGCAGCATAAACTACTGGTGCAGGAGCTGGTGGGAGTGCCGCAGATACAGCATAACCATGAGCGATTCCAACAGCCCCAGAATCTTCTACAGTGGAAATGCTGCTACCATCAGGTCCAACAGAAACGGAGGAAGAAATAGGACCCTTAAGTAATGCACCTCCATCAACTGGAAAAGCTGCTAATGGGGCAGGAACAGGTAAAACTGAAGCCGAGGCAACAGCAATTACCAAACAAAAAAAAACTAAAATCTACAAATGCATTTCGAAAATTAATTGTTAGAATAATATCAAATGAAAAACAAATTATTGAAGAAAATTAATAAAAACGATAATTACCTTAAGGCACATCGTGTTCTGTGTGTTCAATCTGCAACAAGAAACTGCAATGATACCAATTTGGCAATGCCCAAATTTATACTACCAACTCGGTCCATTAACCTTCAAAACTCATACATACATTTATCTTGTTAATTATTTCAAAAACTTGAAGTCTCGCCCATATTGTACATTCTTCCTGCTCTCAAAATATGGTTGATAATGTCAACCAGTTGCTTGCTTATTGTTTATATCATTAGTTGATCCTGGACTTCTTTCAAGTAAAAATGAACTGCAGTTGTTAGTCGTTGATTGGAAAGAACGTACGTAAATTAGTTATTTTGCAATGTTGTTTCTATACGATGATTTCTACTTTGATTCTCATTTGTGGAACAGTGATTAATAATAATACAATTAAGCGATAAATACATGGAACTGAATTTGATAAAAGTGATGTAAAATAAATCTATTCATATGTGTCTAAATCAGTATTTTTCTTAATCTTCGATTTCCTGCTTAAGGTCGTTTGGAAGGTACAATCGGAGACAAGAGTACATAAAATTAGAAATTCGTGATTAATTAGGTTTTGCCGCATATCATGAGGTAAATAAATACTATCTATACTAAAAAATATATACGGTTTGAGAGAGAATTTGGAAATAACGAATAATATGGAAAATTTTTAACTGACTTTTGGCAGTGAATATCCCTTTTTTGATATGTCTAAATAATAATTAAAACTTTAAAATTGCATTTATTTCAGACAATTATAAATATTATCATTATATTATTAAGTAAAAACGAGATTTTCAGCTAATTTTTCATTTTTTCCTCGATAACCATTTAGTGAATTTGAATAACCTTACGCTAAAGTGATTCTCCAGAGTTCAAGTTACTTATTATAAAAGTTTGAAATTTCTGGTAGCTTTTTTTCTGTTAATAAAAATAAATTTAATCTGTTCGGTT
>NW_020442430.1:95532-116554 GCF_000699045.2 Agrilus planipennis
AAAAAAATATTTAGTTTCAATCTCTATTAATAATGAGCGTAAAACTTTTTAATATGTTTAAATAATAATTAAAACTTTAAAATTGCATTTATTTCAGACAATTATAAATATTATCATTATATTATCAAGTAAAAACGAGATTTTTGGCTAATTTTTCATTTTTTTCCTCGATAACAATTTAATCAATTTGAATAACCTTACGCTAAAGTGATTCTTTAGAGTTCAAGTTACTTATTATAAAAGTTTTAAATTGCTGGTAGCTTTTTTTCTGTTAACAAAAATGAATGTCAATTTGTGCCATATCAAAATTAGATGAAAAGTTTTTCACATGTGCAAAGTAAATGTCAAATTATACTGGGTGGTTTATAATGATTTGTACATTATTCAAAGAACCTTGAATTCCCACAACGAAAATTTATTTTTATTTGGAACGGTAGTATCAAGGGAAAGGTGTAAATTGGAATTCATCAAATGTCAACGAACGCAGATGCAAATCATTAGTAGATCATTAATTCTAGATACCTAATGTTATACATAAAATAAGTATACGGAGTAGAAGCCTGTGTTTTGATTTCGTTCATAAATTAACCATATTCTTTAGGTGAAGAGCACTGCAAAAGTCTTTTTCGCAACATTAGGACATCAAGTCTAACTTCTGTAACAGTGGACCTGGTCGAATTTTTAACTATTTTAAGTAAACTAAATTTTTTTTTTCGTTCGAAGACACGAAAAGCTCGCTGTAAATATTAGACGGAAAACATCCCCAATATCTATTTTATATTTAGCAGCTACCTTCATGATATCTTACATAGAGGAGTATATCTCAAATAATATCTTTAAATGCGTAAATAACTCAGGCAAGTGATCAAGTGGATACAGCAAAATCAATTTTTCTGTAGTTTCACTTGTAATATTCCTTTTGTCTAAAGGGTTTGTGAGAAAATTTGATACTGGATTCAACCATCTATAACCATTTTGAGATTTGAGATTTTATAAAAAGTTTGCAGTTTCAACTTGAGCGTTTAAAAATTCTTTTCTATAAAACATATATCAACGTCCGCTACATTGTAATAAATTTTTACTGGAAGTCTTCATTTTCGGTGATATCTTTGGATATCTTTTCGGGATTAATTTTAATCTTAGTAGCAAAAATTTTAGCACTTTGTGTTAGATTTAGAATTACATCTTCCTGCTGCCTTATTGAAATAAGGGATTCTCTGGTTCAGTTAGTAATGTATATTGCGTCTAGAATGTTTAAGTCTTCCTTTCCTCTTGTTGTTTAATACTAGATATTTAAATACATACAGATGTCGCTTTTACAAGGTACTTTTTTTTATTAGAACAAAAATCTTGGTATTTTTGTGTACCAGAATCGATTACGAATTATCGCATAAAAACAGCAGTTGATGAATATACGAATGCTCTTCGAATTTCTCAAGCAGTTTCACCTACAGGCGTTTTTACACGAAATTATGAAGGAAGCCCATTTTTATCATATTTCCAAATTACTAACACGAGTTGGAAAAACCAATTTAAGCAGATATTGAGGAGCGGAGCGTCTCCCGGTATTACCCTTTTATCTAGGGGTTTGGTAGAATAAACCGATTATTATTAGATGTAGCATAAATACTATCTACAAATTCTATAGTTCTCATTACTTTCATAAATCTGGCATAACCTTGGGAAGGAAGTCTATTTTATACAACAATGAGCAATCCAGGCAACGTGAAGGCGATGCAAATATATCACAAAAGTTTAATTATATCATTTGCCTTTGCCAACGCTTACAGTTTTTATCGACTTCAGACGCCTGCATCTTTCAAATAAATGTTGCACTATAGTGAATTTCACCAACAATGAGTACACTTGAAACAACATTTNTATGTATTATACATATATAAATTATCCTTTATAATCAAAAGAAAGTAATTCACCATCCAATCCTGGCTTCCACAACAGCAGGTGCTGGAGCCCAAGGAGCATGAGCAGTGCCTGCAATAACTCCAACAGGAGAACCTGCAGTTGCTATTTGTCCGGAGGGTCCATTAATTAGAGTTCCAGTTGGAACAGGTGCAGCATAAGCTACTGGTGCAGGTGGTGGAGCAACTACAGCGGGTGCAGCATAAACTACTGGTGCAGGAGCTGGTGGGAGTGCCGCAGATACAGCATAACCATGAGCGATTCCAACAGCCCCAGAATCTTCTACAGTGGAAATGCTGCTACCATCAGGTCCTACAGAAACTGAGGAAGAAGTAGGGCCCTTAAGTAATGCACCTCCATCAACTGGAAAAGCTGCTAATGGGGCAGGAACAGGTAAAACTGAAGCCGAGGCAACAGCAATTACCAAACAAAAAAAAACTAAAATCTACAAATGCATTTCGAAAATTAATTGTTAGAATAATATCAAATGAAAAACAAATTATTGAAGAAAATTAATAAAAACGATAATTACCTTAAGGCACATCGTGTTCTGTGTGTTCAATCTGCAACAAGAAACTGCAATGATACCAATTTGGCAATGCCCAAATTTATACTACCAACTCGGTCCATTAACCTTCAAAACTCATACATACATTTATCTTGTTAATTATTTCAAAAACTTGAAGTCTCGCCCATATTGTACATTCTTCCTGCTCTCAAAATATGGTTGATAATGTCAACCAGTTGCTTGCTTATTGTTTATATCATTAGTTGATCCTGGACTTCTTTCAAGTAAAAATGAACTGCAGTTGTTAGTCGTTGATTGGAAAGAACGTACGTAAATTAGTTATTTTGCAATGTTGTTTCTATACGATGATTTCTACTTTGATTCTCATTTGTGGAACAGTGATTAATAATAATACAATTAAGCGATAAATACATGGAACTGAATTTGATAAAAGTGATGTAAAATAAATCTATTCATATGTGTCTAAATCAGTATTTTTCTTAATCTTCGATTTCCTGCTTAAGGTCGTTTGGAAGGTACAATCGGAGACAAGAGTACATAAAATTAGAAATTCGTGATTAATTAGGTTTTGCCGCATATCATGAGGTAAATAAATCTGTAGGAGTACCAGGCTTTCACCAAATAAGTTTAGCATTTAAAGTTCAAAAATGCATTTAATCATAATTTCTAATTCTTCTTTGCATCATATGATCATATCCCATCCTTAGTCAATTTTCGTATTTCCCTAAAACTAGGAAATCCCATATTTCTAACTTTTTGTGAAGAGTAATCTAATTTAGGTCTACCTCTACTCCTCTCAACTCCTATTCCTACTTTTAATAAAATTACCTTTCATGTCTTAGAAGGTGTTCCATATCCTAAACACTTCTAACTTTTTCTTTTTCATTAAATTATATAGCGTTTTAATGATAAAGTCTATCCAATATAAGAAGAATCAACAAATGAATGTATGTAAGATACTATTAAACAAAAAGAAATAGCAAATTCTGCGTTCCTCTAAATGGTAAATTAACTCCATAAGTAAAGCTTTAAAGTAGATAATTGCATGTTTTTAAATGTTATTGATGATCGTATTTCTATTGTTATAGGTATTGCACTGCACTGATATTAATATAGTGCGTTCAATAATAATATTTCGTTAACATNAAATTTTTATTTGTCTCGTAGCATTTTGACATACCTCCCAAACATCCTTAACAGTATCGGAACATTCAGTGACGTATGGGTAAGTATAAGTAGTTAAAATGCATATTGTTCATTTAATTATTATTAAAGTTACACTAAACTTAACCACGATGCTAATAGATATAAACGTTAAAGTATTTCGTGTTATTAATAACAATACCGAGTGGCATGGCTTAGAGACAATTGCTTAGCATTCGGGAGAGCACCGGTTCGATTCCAGATTCGTCTGCCTTGGTCCAAGTTTTTCTGTGGTTTCCTTGGATCACTTAAGGCAAATGCTGGGGCAGTAATATTCCACAAACTATCTCTCATTCTCTTCTGTCTTCATTTCGTCCGTCTCATATTTCCCACCCCAACCACCATCCATCCACCCATTCCCACGATTCCTAAAAGAAAGATGAAGAGGGCCTTCCGCCCTACCTTCCGACGTAGTTTGGAGAAACTGCCCGCCCATCAGTGGTAATAGCTGGTGGGAATGAAACATAATTTTGTTTTTAACAATATAATTTACTTAACGGAACACTTGTTGCGGAAAAAAATCATTTCACAATATTTATTCAATTCCCAGTGAGAACTTAATTAATTAAACAAAACAGGTTATGTATTGTTTTATAGGAAAATTGTACAATAAATGGTGAAAAGTTTAGTTTGTAATTACTGTTGTGAACAACAAGTTGTGGGTTGTCATTTTATACTTTAGATGGGCGTAATATACTCTAAGTAAAAGGTTTTGATTAAGACAATAAATTGCTAGTGCACTGAAAGTAGAATAATTACCGAATGTTAATTTGATTTTTATCACAAGATACCTACAAGATATTTAATAATTTGTGATGTACGTACAAAGACAGTCAATAAAATAAAATTATTTTATGCAAAACTTGAGTATAATGAAAACGATAACGAACGAAAGAATTTACAAAATTAACACTTTTTATAAACATCTGCAGTTATTATAGGGACGACTTTCAAAAATAAGTACGTACCTATACTTATTTTTGCAGTCTTCTCTAAAGGATTTTAAATTCAGCAAAATTATGATTGTGTTATTTTAGAAATAAACCATATAAGTAGTTTTTCTCATAATTTATTTGTTAAAAAAATACTATACACAGTCGCTAGATAAAATTTGGTTTGCATATTATACGTCCATTGCACAGCAGTCTTTTTACCAGGCTTTTATTTTTCCAGCAAGGAGACCGGGTCCTAGAAGGGGCGAGTGTCCAAGTATAGCTGGTCCCGGACCTGCAATGATAGCTGGTGCTGGAGCAACTAGGGGACCTACAGGACCAACAACTGGGCCTACAGGAGCGGCGATCAAGCCATTGGCTGAACCAGATGTCCTAATGGTACCGGAAGGACCGTCGATGAGGGTGCCAGTTTTTGGAAGAACTGGGGCAATTGGAGGAAGAACTGGTGGAAGAAGTGGAGCGGGGGCAATAGCTACAGGAGGTAGTAGTGGAGGTGCCAACAAGCCTGGAGCAGCAACTACTCCTAGAAAGACATATATATTAAGGTCAAATTCTGATAGATAAAGCGATGATGATTTTCATACTGGACTACTAGATGCAAAATTTCTGTGACTGGAAAAAATTTATTTACAAAGATGAATAATGCAGTGGTGGGCTAAGGGGGGAGGGGGTGACTCGTCCTGGACCTCTGGAGATTTCGGGATGTTCTTTCAGTGGAAGTCCCAAGAAGGTCACAATAGGCTCATTTTAATTTTTTACAAAATCAACTTTATACGGAAGCATTTGGTTATAGAGTACGACGATATTTGTAGCAATATAAATATGACATTATACTCGAGCTTGTTGTGATTATATCCGAGACATTTATCGTTATTTTGAATTGCAGAATTATTAGAAATTGACGTTACTTCAGAATTGTCGTTATAACCGAGGTCTCATCTCCGAAGCTTCCGACTAGCTTGGTCCATTATTGGAAAAGTTTAATCAATTTCACAACATCTAATTGCATGATTTAATAAAATAAGAACAATTATTTATATGCACGAACCTGGAGCAACTGCGGCAGTAATAGCTCCACCAGCTCTTGGGGCGGCAAGTAGGGCGCCGGCGTCAGCACCTGCGGAAATTGCACTTCCATCGGGGCCGACCAGAGTAGCTTGGGCAGCGGGTCCTTTAAGGGTCGCACCACCAGCTGCTGGTCCAACCAGAGTTGCGGCACCTCCCCAGATGGCAGAACAGGAAGCCGAGGTGATCGCCACGCAAAAGAAAACCACAGCCTTAAATGAAATAATCAAAATTTAGCACTTGATTGTTTTGGCTGAAAGCACTTATCATAATTAGTAGAAAAACATTAACAGGCACAAAATAATTGTAAAATTAAAATTTTATTAAAATGAACTGGTTAAAAATAGTCAGAAAATAAAGTTTATAGAAAAACAATTGGTGTTATTACAAATATTGTTAGGAAAGTAAATATTAATAAAGACATCGTAAGGATGTTAAGTAGAAGAGTAGAAAGGGTAAAATAGTCTAATTACCAGTGAGTTCATTTTGTTTATTGCGTTTGTTCTGCTACAATTAACTGCAATGCGTGCACTAAAGCAGTTGCACCTATTTATAGTTGTAAGGCGTGCTATCAACCTTCGACAGAAGCTTATTCGTATTCTGTCACGATTGCATAAAGCTGCCGTTATTTTTTTTTATTTATTGGTCAACAATGTAGACGCACTTTTATGGAATATTTCTAAGTGCAACTCCGGTACCAAGTCACAAACTGGTTAATTATTATTCAGAAATCGCGATATTTTTTTTAAGCCCACATCAAGTCGTTTATATAGAAAACTGACATTTTACTTATTCTACTTTATCGTATTAACAATAAGAAGTTAAATAAATTGTACATCAGGCAGTTCTACACGTCCTTTTGGTAGATTGCTGTTACTCATGTACGTAAAATGGACTTTAACTGGATTCACAAATTACTGATTACTAATTTTTGTAATAATCCCTCCCTAATCCTACTAAAACATTCGGGTAAAAACAGTATCCGTACTGTGAATTCCTATATCAAACTTCATTTTAAGAATTAGAAGAAATTAGCGGCTCCACAATTTCTAAAATTACGTATGTAAGACAAACTACATGTATATAATGCTTACCTTATTCTAAAGCTATAAAATTTATTACACCTATTTATGTCCGTAATTACCTACTTGCTGTAGATGATGGTTAATGTGGACAAAAAAACCCGGGATTAATAAGGGTTGCATTTGTGCTACCTTGAGTTTGTAAAGAGATTATTGTAAAACTGAAGTTTACTTTTTATTCAAGATACTTCGTACTAGATACGTTACTTCATATACAATAAAGTACTGAAAAAATCTCACGAAAATTAAGGATAGAAGCATTTTCGGCGATTGTAATTCGGCCGACCTAATGGGTTTCATTACAAATGGCAAATTCGGCCGTAGCCCTCAAGAGTCAATTGTAATTCGGCCGGTTTGTACTTAGGTAGACGCAGAAAATAAAAGCTTCTGCCAAACATGGATGTTTAGAATGCTGTTACATGTTCTCTTATAATATGAGTATATAATAGATAACAACCCCTTGTAGTATGACTAGGTGATATCTAAATTAGTTAATTTACTGTTGAAGCGGTAAAAATTAATATTTTACATTATCTGAAACTAACATCATATTACTTTTTAAAATGTATAAGCACGATTAGTTCATTTTATTAAAAATGATTACATGCTAATATAAACATATGATAATTTTATTACTAAAAAAACCTATTTACTTTGATAACACTTTATTTTATTGTGGTTTAATATTCATTTTATTTGAATACCTAATACTTAAAGTAATATGAAGAAGGTAAGTATTCTCCTCAATAAACATTTATAAAACCAATATTTTCAGCGGAATTTACATACTCAATCTTTGGTAGATTTCAACGGAGTGGCCGAATTTACATTATGACTTAATGAGTTCTTCCACCTATTGTAGTGACTGGCCTAATTTACCACTGCCCACCATTTCTTTTTTTTTAAGATTAGTTAGTAGTTTATGAGCTTTCAGATTTTTTTTTCAGTTATAAAGTGCAGTAGGCATCGATTCAATTTTTCCTTAGTTAAAAGAACAGTTACTAAAAAACAGAGCTGGGCAGAACTTTAGTGGTTCGTGCTTAAAAATGTGCTTCCAGTTTTCCAGTTCTTTCAGGGCTTGAAAGCATTGTAATTCAAGCCATTTCATGAACAAGTATACAAGGCGCAGTAAACGTGCTTGAAGCACATTCAAAGTTCTTAGGGATTTGAATCTTTCGCAGTAACTAGTGATTCGAAATCCTTGGATATTGAAATGCTTTAAAGGTTTCAACAGCTAAAGTAAGTAAGGGCTTTGAATTTGGAGCTCTTTTGATAAAGGCTTTATCTACCTCTGCTAAGAAATAATATGTTCTATTATTAGTAATGCGGCACTTTGTGACTTTATGCTTGAAAAAACTGAAAATTCAGGAAATAGTAAGAAGTTTCCGACAGAGCTTTCCAAAGCTCTTACTTAAAGAGCTTCAAACCCTACGCCCAAAACTCTTACTTAGTGTCCTTCAGCCTTTGGAAACTCGAATTACATTTTAAGATCCAGGTACTTCTAATTATCAATAATTTCAAAATCAATTAGATTCAAATCCCTGAGCAGCCTGAATGTGCTTCAAGCATTTTGAGTTACAAAACACTTTTGCAAAGTAATTCGTTCAGTCAGCCCCAACTACCTGTTCATGAACGGTTTAGAATTACAGTACTTCCAAGCCCTAAAAGGTCTTGAAGGGCACTTTCAACTTGCAAGTACAAAGCACTAAGGCTCTGTCCAACTATGAGAGCGTGGTCAAACAGGTGGATTAGTTGGTAGATATGACGCAATTTTGTAGGAGAAATTCATCATTAGAAATATTCAAACAATGATTTAAATTAGTCTAATAATATTTAATTTTGTGCATGTTTCTAAAGTCGACAAAATACTAATTCATTTGTTAAATTGATTATGATAAATATGAACATATATATTTAGGCTATTAAATTCAGTTTTGCTGTTGAAAAATGAATTTATTTACTAAAAATGAATACTGAATGTTAAATTCCATTTCTCAAGACAAGAAATGCGTAGGTGATTAATTTTTCATTCATAAGGCAACATGAAAATTGAATAGAAGTTAGTTTTACATTTCTGATGGAGACAGTAAAGTTGCACATCAAGGTAATACGACTTACTGACTACAGCACAACAACTTTCAGCTTTAGCTTAGATAAGCATAGTGCTAATAAAAAATGCATTAACTTACTCCAGATTATTCGAATTAATAATACAGTAGAGTTTACACACTCATACGAAGAAACGCATATTTGCCATTATAACTGATAACAGCGTTAACTGTTTCTGCAAACTTTTATGCGAATACAAATCACGTTCTAGTAACACACCACACAAAATCATAAACCGTAACCACCTTGTCGCAAACGGAATTCTTTGCATCTTTTATTTTAAGGTGGAGTTTAGAATATCAAATTCTCTATAAATCATGAGCTGTAATGGACGTAAAATATTTCTTATAGGAAATATTCAGATAAAATGTATTGGATTATCACAAAATAAATAGAGCTTAACGATTTTGATGACCACAATTGTAAATTAACGCCTGAAATATACCGGGTGGTCACTCACTCACTACCATTGGGATATTCGAAACGGTAAGAGATATAGCGTGGGTTAAATTAGAGAAAATTTGTGTTGTGTTTTTTATGCCCTTTAAAAATCTGTAAAAAAATTAACCTAACCTCAACCGTTCCCCAATTATCGTAAAAAAACTGACAATTTTTCCTTCTTTTCATCATCATAAATCGTCAGTCCTAAAACTGGTTCCTATCCTGAGTTAATCCTTAACTATTTGCGAACAATAATCTAATCTAGATCTACCTCTACTCCTCTTAAATCCTACTGTGTCTGCCTCTAATATGTCTCTGAGAAGGTGTCCTACCAACCTATCTCTCCTATTTCTTCCATAGAGTCCTTTGTTCTCCTCCTCTTCATTGCTAACTTTGTTCTCTTCTTTTATAACTTTTTTATTTATTTCAAGAAAATTATGAACCTTACTACATTTACATTATTGATAATGGATTTTCTTAATTTATCAGAAATTTTCCGGGACTGCTAAAAATCTTATTTTCCNGTGTTCTGTCAGAGCTGCCTGCGACGCGCTGATGAGATCCAAAAAGATCGAAATCGCGATCTGCGTCTGGCAGTTTCGACAGAATGCAGACCACTTCGAATTATTTTACTACATTTACATTATTGACAATAGGCATTCTAATTAAATTATCATAAAATTTGAAGGCGTATTCAAAATCTTATTTTCCAATGTTCACTTTTGATTTTCTTATGGACGCCAGGTTGGATTTTTATGCCAGTGAATAGAGCAAAAGAATATGATTTCATTGATATCTCATCACACATTGAATTTAGAACCTCAGTACCCCCAATAAAACATCATTTTGTGTCTATCCAATGGTTTTCACTGTATGAATGACCACCCTGTATAGAACTATGGTGCACATACTGGTGTAGATACATTTAAATAAAGAGAACTTTGTAAAAAATAATTATACATTAATTTTCCAGAACTAATACCTGCAAATTTTATTAAGATAATTGCAAATCCTAAATTGTAAACTGTACAAAACCCAGAATAAACAAATTTAAATATCCTGAAAATATGTTTCAATCATTTTATGATTATAAATCGATACAATTATCTCTAATAAGTCACAGGATAATACCTATCCCATAAGTATTATAGTTAATACCATTATTTGATCATTGAATTATACAAAAAATTATGGCAACTCTAACATGATGATTCTGTAAGTTTGAGGAACTTTTTATTTATTAACGATTTTATATAACGCTCCTTATTGATTACGAAAATTATTTTCACGGTTATTTTCTTAATATATATGTATGTATGCCTCTGTAATAATAGCGAAGATAATTTTGTAACGATGTCCTGCTAATATCGTTTTGATTTTAATGAACAAACTATAAAATTTTAAAATAATCTATTAGTGACATTAACAATTGAAAAGCACTTGAAGAATTTCTAAACGATAATATAAAAAAAAATGCACATAGCATTTGCACAGCTGATTTAATTTAATCATAAATATTGACCTCTATTATTCACACTGCAAATAGAAGTAACTTATTTAATCGCAGTGTACAGGTATATAGATACAGGTACATAATACAATTACATTCTAGACATTGTACTGTTATTTAACGTAATGCTTTGAAGCTATCAAAGATAGAGGGCGATTCATATTACAGTAGAACAAATAAACAAAATTGTAACTGCCTCTTTTGTAATTAAATGTTATAATAATTGGCAATTAATAAATAAATTTCTAAACTTCTTTTAGTGTTTTCAACATAATAACGATTTCGAACGAAAAAAAGTGATATAGTATAGTATACATATAAATAATTTTAATGGCTTAGTAAGAAAATAAATAAATAAAAGGATGTTTTTATATGAAAAGTATTCATAAATTTTGTAAACTTGACTTATGCGATTTTTTTACCAAATAAGGATTAAAATGTTTATCAGTTACATCTAAATGACTCTTTTAGTTAGATTACAAGGTTAATAGATATAATAGTTAATTAATGTAGTGAGTATTTTATGTAAGTGTCTTACATCTTATTACAAAGGTCACGTAAACACGTACCTAACAGAAAAATAAAAATGCACACAATATGTTTTACTAATTGTAAAACGAATTTAGTAACATCTAAACCAGGGGTTGGCAATTAATTTTAGGTGTAGTTCTGGATGATTTTGAAAATTTTGATCGAGGTCCAGAGAAAACTTATTCCTTCCTCGAAAACATGATAATGGTGACGTTCAAAGCTTAAGAATACTTTGTTATCAACAGAAAAATATTTTTTAAATAGTTTGAGTTATTTACTTTCAAAAAATTTTTGTTTTTCTTTTGGCAGTCCAGTTTTTGCTCTTCCGCGGTCTGGATCTGGACCGCATGCCGCTAGTTATCGACCCTTGTTCTAGAAGTACGCAAATAGACAAANCTCTCTTTGGATATTATACAAACAGTTCTTTAGGAGTTTCTTCGGTTTGGTCAATATCGAGACTGATGAGATCTAATAAGATGAAAATCGCGATCCGTGTCTGGTAGTTTCGACAAATTTCTAACCAAGAACGTTTTCAAGTAAATAAATCGTTTTAATCTATCCGATTAAACAAAAAAAAACGACTTGACTGATTGTTATTAAATATCTTGAAGACCATATTCTTGTTAATACTTTTCCATCGACACTTGAACAATATTATAATATTTTTTCTATGGATAGACAGTTAATAAAATCTGTACACAACTCGAATAATTATTATTTAATTAATCAGTTTGTTATGTATTTAAGCTTATTAAAATGTTTGAAAGACGAAATGAACCAAAAATGAAAGTTAATGGTTTATTCGGAAGGTATGATGAAACAAAACAACACATTTCATCAGTTATCAATTAAAAAAGTGAAATAATTAATTCGACAACGTCGGTTCCTGATACCGTCTCCTTAGGCATTTTGTTTTTATTTAGAAATGTTTTAGTATGACCTTTTTATGATAAGAACTCTTTTACTAATCATCTTTTTTTTTACTGTCCTATACTTAGTACGTTATCGAATTACTGTTTGTTGTTGTTTACTAGATTCCTATAGATAATCATAATCATATATGAAAAAGTGAGAGCTTTATTGCACGTATGCAGATACAAATGCATCGAATGCAAACAAAGGCCTTACCAGTAATTATTTCCGAAGTGCAAGTTTTTCCTAATAAAATTCTCAAGACACTCCCAGCCTGTTGTTGTCGGTATCCTACGGCATATATGTCAGTGACTGGGGCGCGATTTTTTCATACAATTATCTTTATTCATAAAAATGAAGGTTGTACCGACATATAAAAGCTGTGTAACCATTATTGGCACCAATCAGTTAGAAAACTAGCAGCAGATACCACCATGAAAGCTTTCGTAAGTAAACAAGCCACTAAAAACCAACCCCTAGCAATGTAGTCTCCAAACTGTAGTTCCTAAAATTTTATCTTAATATTGTGAAAACTTAACTATCTTAATATTGTGAAAACATAAAAATAAAATACTTTTATTTATCACTTTACAGGTTGCCTTCTTCTTCTTCTTCGTCGCCATCTCAATGGCCAGTGCCTCCTTGTGGGGAGGAGTATTAGGAGGAACTTTGGTTGGACCTGGTGCCCCTGGTGTTTTAATCAAGGGACCTGCTGCTCAAGGGGCTCTTATTGGACCTGACGGAAGCCACATCGCTGCCGTAGCTGACGCAGGTGCTCTTGCTGCTGCCCCACTTCCAGGTGGTGTTGTATCCGGTGCTGTTGCTCCAGGAGTCATTGGTATTGGACACGGTCATCTTTGGTAAAGTTAAATGACTACCATCGCCGCCACCATGCCAAAAAGCGCAGGAGCAAATCTCTTCTCTGCTGTGTTCTATTTCTTCTTTCTTTCTTTACCATTTTCTATCTGTACATGAATGTTTTTGTCACTGTTCCCTCCAGTTGTTACCTTTGTCTCTACTTCTTTTCAATTTTATTTCACCTTTCAGCACCAATAAACACTTAAACTAAATAATGTCTTTTTAATGTTTCAAAAACACCGTAAATCTAAGTATTTTAAATGCACCTGGAAAATATTATTTTGCAGCAGCATAATCAACTACTGGTTAAATAAGTAATTAAATTTAACAATCATGAACAGGAAAAGCTATTTCATATGACAAATACCATTACGTTATTGTACCTAATCATAATTTTGAATGAGGGCATTATTTGAATACCCTTAATAAATTATGTGTATTGATTTTGGGAACGAAAAGGTACTAAAAAGAATAGAAGAACAGAAGACTCTACGGAAGTCAATAAAAAGTAAGCGAGATAAGTTGGTAGGACACCTTCTCGGGTATGAAGGTCTAGTCAGAGAGATATTAAAAGGCAGAAACAGGAGTTAAGAGAAGTAGTGATAGATCTAGATTAGACTACTGTTCACATGTTCTAGTTTTAGGGAAATGCGAAAATTAGGTCAGGATTGGAAGGTGTGGAGATGCGTGACTTAGGAGTGACAATCTTATGATGATGATGATTGATTTTGGGAACCCCAAATTGTCTTAGTCTTTTTATAGTCCATTGGAAATGCATATATATATAGTTGATAAAATTAGTTGGTTTAAAAGTATGTCGAGCATTTTTAAATCAGAATATACACTGCTGATTTCTTTATAATTAGCATGTATGTTTTCTAAACTTTATAAAATAAAAAATGCCTTCAACAAAACATTATTACTATAGCATTGCTATCATTTTTACCCAACTAATAACTAATTTAATGTAATAGAATAAAATACTTGAGTTACAAATTTATTTTTGATACACTGAATTATTTTTGGCTCAATTTGGTTGTTTAGCTGAATTTCTAATTTATTACAATTTTTAATTTCTAAACTTTTATTTGCTAAATGTAACCCTTCGAAATTATCACCAAAATGATTTAAAGAAGCAGAATCTTATCTTTTATTAAAATAAATTAGTATGTGGTTGTAACATGTAAATGCTAATAAAATGTATTTAAGGGGAGGCCGAATTTTTTATAAAAGTTTTATTACTCGCAAAGCACGATTATAATAAGTATTATTTTTATGATAATAATAATGGTTGTAAACAGTCGATCAAAAAATGAATTTCATTATAATAAAAAAATAATATGAATATTGTGAATCCTCGTTTATAAAGTTTTGAAAATTTTAAGTACTACGTAGAACCAACAAGAAAAGAATAAAACAATGTCAATGAAAAGGAAACTTTCTATATATGTGTCGTTACGCCACTGATTTTATGAGCTCTAGGTACGCATGTAATGGAATTCGTGTAGGTATAGAGATAAAATAGTATTCTGTTGCACCACTGTTTAAGTCATAAGGGCGTATGGAGTTCTGAACAGATTATTGTTATTAGATATTAAATCTGTTTATAAATAGATTCAATGTACAATTGCCCATTTAAATGCAAATCAAACCGTTTGCCCAAGCATTATTCAAGAAATAAAAGTATTAAGTGAACAAATTGTTTTATTTATTCAAAGAAGGGAAAATAACTAAACTTTTAAATATTTGATAAGTATCATTTCATTGAGCCTTCCGGAACCTCCTTTTTATCGTATAACGCAATGAATTTATCAAATTAAAACGTTTTTATAAAATAAATAGTTTACAAATTAATTTTTTTATAAAATCCATAGTCCTCAGAAATAGGGGATATGAACAAAAAATGCTGATATACAGCAGAACTATCAGCGCAGATGATAAACAAGAATCTCATTCGGCTAGAAAAGAATGTCAGTCACGCTCGGGAGAAATTTCAAAATGTATGTTTGGTCATTGGGTCATTACACTATTTACTCTAACTTTATGTCTTTTTATTCCGTTTATTTAGCCATCTACTATATTGATTATGAATATTGCAGCTGCGCCAGTTGGTATGGGTCAAGTTCTTAGTTCGAAGAAAAACTGAACTTAAATGATTTATCTCAACACGGAATAGTCAATGTCCAATGCGCATCTGTAGGCATTACAATCTAAGGGGCCACGTCTTCTTGGTCCAGTTGTACGAGGATTAAAGTTCTTGTTCCGAAATTTATCTAAACTACCAGACGTGGATTGCGATTTTGATCGAAGAAGCTCCTAAAGAGATAGTGATCACTACCTCTCTTTGGATATTATACAAACAGTTCTTTAGGAGTTTCTTCGGTTTGGTCAATATCGAGACTGATGAGATCTAATAAGATGAAAATCGCGATCCGTGTCTGGTAGTTTCGACAAATTTCTAACCAAGAACGTTTTCAAGTAAATAAATCGTTTTAATCTATCCGATTAAACAAAAAAAAACGACTTGACTGATTGTTATTAAATATCTTGAAGACCATATTCTTGTTAATACTTTTCCATCGACACTTGAACAATATTATAATATTTTTTCTATGGATAGACAGTTAATAAAATCTGTACACAACTCGAATATATATTTATAGGCTTTTACAATATTCTTTTTTAAACGAATGATGAGGATAGCGTTGATAGGGAAGGTTACAAAATAAGGGGTATTTTTAAGAATAGGAGAGCAGAGGACTCTATGAGAGTTAATAAAAAATAGGCGAGATAGGTTGGTAGAACACCTTCTCAGGTATAAAAGTCTAGTCAAAGACATATTAGAGGCAAAAACAGGAGTTAAGAGGACTAGAGGTAGACCTAGATTAGATTACTGTTCGTAAATACCTAAGGATGTGGGTTGTTCTAGTTTTGGGAAAATGCGAAGATTAGCTCATTATAGGAAAGGGTGGAGATGGAGTCCAACCAGTCTTAGGACTGACGACCTTATGATGATGATTACCGGAGACGGGCTTCAATTCCACTTACTGATTTCGTTTGTCTGATTCTTTTCAGTTTACCTCTAGAAAACGCTATCTAGTTCTGTAGATAAACTTTACTTGTATTTCGTTTCAATGAATGATTTTATTCAAATACATTTTTGAAAATTTAATTTTAATGATAATTTTCTTTCCTTTGTATGAACAAAAATCAGTCTCAATCGACGTTTCAACTGACTAACTTGTCTTCGTTTTGTCACAGTGTTTGTTTAGTTTGTTTGGATTGTTGACTATATTTATTTATGTGAAAAACATTATTTATGTTATTTATGTGAAAACCATTAACTATGTAACTACGTTTCCATTTTTTACTGATGGTGAGTTTAGATGATTTTAAATTATTGTTATCTTATTGTAATGAATCAGAATTGTAAATTCGTATTGTTTATTTGTAGACCTGAAGATGATCAAAAACGATGATCGAAACGTCGTCATTGTAATGTTATAAAAATAGAGAGTATCACAAATAAAATTTGGTCTGTAATTGGCGAAATTAACTTCGTTTTCTTTCTACATTTTTGAAAATATTTTTCTGTGAATTATATTCCTAGATAATTAGTTCTGGTTTCTTTTTATTGTGGCTACATACATATGCGTATATTGTTTATTAATACGCATAAATGTCGTAGTTTTTTTAATTGTCTCTAAAGAAAGGGAATCTCTTGTAACTATTGAAATTATGTAATCATTTTGTCGCTCAGGATTTTAACCATTTTCCTAACGGTACGTAGGCAAGCGTAGGACAAATTACTCATAACCACTTTCTTAGATAAAACGGTCAATTCTACATAATTAATTGTATGTATTTGCGTTTAATTATTCTGAAAAATATCAGGTGAAGGTTACCAATTCGAATCGGAACGGTATAAAACAGACAAGGGTTGCTTTGTCGTTGTCAGAACAAATTCCGGCTCGTTCGATTCTTACACAACAACAAACAACTACAAAAATGCGTGCTTTGGTATGTTAATTTGCTTTTAAATTTAACCTCAGATCAAAAATATACAAATTACAGAATAACTAACTTTTTTTCAAATAATAGACACTGAAAAGACTTTATTTTACGTACTATCCTTTCAGTTTGCAGTCGCGTTTCTTTTCACTGCTGCCCATGCATCCCATTTGTTGGGACCAGTTGCAGGACCACTTATTGCTCCAGCACCGATCATCCGGGGTCCTCAACTTGCCCCAATCGTTCCCGTCCCAGCAATCAGAGAAGGTGTATCCATTGAAGGACCTTCAGGTGCTGTAGAAACCGGACCAGCTGGAGTTTTAGTTAGAGGACCAGCACCCGCCGTAGTTGCAGGACCTGTCGCACCAGTTGCACCCATTGCTCCAGTTGCAGCAATCGGCGCTGTAGGACCAATCGGAGCTGTAGGACCAGTTGGTCCTATTGGACCTCTAGGACCTATTGGACCTCTTGGAGCTATTGGACCTCTTGGAGCTGTTGGACCTCTTGGAGCTATTGGACCAATTGGACCTATTGGAGCTATTGGACCTATTGGAGCTATTGGACCTATTAGTCCTGTCGGACACATTGGAGGCCTTGGACATGGAATTATTGGGGCCCACGGCGGATTACTTAAGGGAATACATTAAAATCGAAGGACCTATAGATATATGTTTTCTATTCATGTATATAATAAACAATAAACAAGTTAAATAAAACAAAAACTTAACTGTTTAAATCGTCGTATGCCTCAAAATAGATTTATAATTACATGTAATGCAAATTTATAATTGTACACTGAACGTAGACAATTGTCTAAGGCCAACTGTAACAATTGTTGTGTGACTGTTGTAAAGTATATAATATCAACAAATACAACTACAGAAAACCTCTCAATAGCATGAAAATGTGGCCGCTACAAAGAGGGAGAGTCCAATTAAAATTTAGTTTATTAGAAAATTAACATATATGCAATGTACATTGGTACTTGTATGAAATCAACCATTAGAATTTCTGCACGAATTGTCCAATAAAAATCTACCTTAACCTTTTAAGGTTTGGTTGTACCACTTATTTCCACTTTTTATTAATATGTAGGTAAAAAACTAAATGATGATCTTCAAATTTTATTTGAAAGGCAAACATTTACATTTCAAGGTCATACATACTGTTGTTTTTTAAACAATGTGACTTTAATTTATTGAAAATAAAAAAAAAACTTAGCCTTTCATATACTGATATTAATATACAGGGTTTTCACGGTGACCATCCATTAGAATATTTTGGAAACTACTTGGATTTGAGTTTTGAACATTTGGCCAAAACCGTTATTGGATGTGCTCTCCTCAATTAAAACAACGGCACTTACGTAACACTTCCGATTATGCCGGAAGTTGACATGAACTTCGTTATTTTAAATGGAACACCGTATATATAATAATGGTTTTAAATTCTACTTATGATTTTAGGTAGATTTTCATAAGGCTAGCATAAAACTTACCGTTTTCGAAATCTTAATTTCTTTTTTAAAGTAGCACAGTGCAGTAGATAGTAAAAAAGCATGCTTATTATACAGTAAGAAAGCTGCAGCAACAATATTCTCAGGAAAGGTATTAGCTATACCTTCAAGCTTCCCGTCCATACTTTTGAAGTGGGTTAATTACATGCAGAGTATTAGACATTTAATTGCGGATTTGGTTAACTTCAAACGCTAACGTAAGTCAAGTTTTTTCAAATAGAACACCCTGTATGTGTTTTCATAGTTGTATATAGAATTTTATGGTCTTTCGAACGGTATTATTTCCCTATATCCATCTTCTCTAGTTTTCAAATTACTTACTGTTCTTTGTAAAAGCAACGAAAATCCTTCATGTTTTTACGAAAATTGCTCAATAGCTGTGAAATTCTTAGCAGACTTTAAAACAAATAAACAAATAATACAAGTTAATTGTTGTAAATACAGTGCATGGTCATACTGACAGTTTAGTAATTAAATACAGTGTAAACTCTATATAACGACACTTAAGGGACTGAACATTTTTCGGCGTTATAAAGAGTGGTCGTTAAATGAAGAGAAATAAAAGATATTATTTTACTATTCTATAATAATATGCATTTACCAATATAGTACACATTTTGCCTGTTATCTTCGTCTGATGTTTTTTGCTGCTCTAATATTTTAATTGTATTTTGTTACGTATCTTACTCATATCTTGAGATACTGCTGGATCAATTTGATTATATAAAAAGTATTTTTTTAATAGTTTCGCTGCATCAAGTGCTTGTTTGATGCTTGGTGGAGGGACAGGATCGTCTTCTTCAACAACGTACACAGCAGCAGTTCTTATCTATTTCGGCAACTTAGAAAGTACTGCTTAATGATTTATAATGCCACATTGCCGTCGTTAAATAGAGTGAGCGTGACGCTATATAGAGTGTAATATTGTACAGAAAACAATGTAAACCAACCAATGTCAAGCAATTTCGACGTTTTAAGGAGTTTGTCGTTAAATCGAGTGACGCTATAAAGAGTTTACACTGTATTTTGATTTTCAATGTCAATTATCGAATATTATTTTAAGAAAGAATGGAAAATGAAAATACTTTAGAAAACAATTGCAATACGGTGGGCTGTCTACAGATAACAATAGTAAAAAAAGCAAATAAACAATAAATAAAATAAATGATCAGCGATATCAGACCAAAGTACTTTTGTTGTAACGAGCAAACTATTGAAAAATGAAAAGTGGGAAATAATTTGGGAAACAAAAAAAGTTTGATTAGAAACGTATGCTTAATCTAATTGTTTTAAGTTAATTAGAAAACTCAAAACAATAGTTTGACATTTACTTAACTAATAATACTATTTGTGTTTGTCTATGCATCTGCACGCAGGCACCTACATTCGTTTCAATTTTAATCTTTTAATTTTTTTCAGAAATACTCATTATAAATTAGTATGTACTAATGATTAACTAATTGACCGTAAAAACACTATACCAGTTTATTTTGTTCATTATTATACAATTTACCAGCTAATGTTTTTCAATATTCTAATGTTTTATTTATTTTCTATAATAGACACATAATAATACCTTAATGACCACATATGGATTTACCTACATTACAAAAATAAATACATTTACCTTTGGAAGGTAGTAAATTTGATAAGGTATCATATCAAATGATGGACTGTGTAGTAGAAAGGGTGCTGATGTTAATATTCGACCGGCAGCGTAGTGTTCAAATCATGATTCAGCAACGGGGTTGAGGAGGGAGTCCAAGATTTTTGTGGTATACTTGAACCATTCCCTTTTCTACTCCCTTCGTCTCGTCCAGCAAGTCTATTTCTGCCTAACCACCACCCTCATCCGTTCCCACAATTTCTAACGGTGACTGAAGAGGGGCTCCCGCCCTGTCCACCAATTTGCATCAGATGGGGACAATGAAAGACAACAAAATACTTTTTCTTCTCAATTTAATATTCGATTAGCTATTAGCATTGATTCTGAAAAGAAACGGGGCAAAATACATAGCGTTCGTTATTAGTGAATTAGGTAATTAATTAGTTGTTAAAATATCTACCCTATAAGGTATAGGTGTATTTCATACTTAAATTGCAAACTGCTATTGATAGTTGAGAAGTATTAGTCTATTTATTTATTCTCTTAAAATTTGCAAATCTAACACTTTTAACTTCTGCTGATCTCAATGTCAAGATCCAATTACCTTTAAAATTGTCTGCTAAATTTATTACCTAAGTGGAAAATTGTACCTTTTTTGATTCCGGACTATAGTATAATAATAATAAGGTTTATTTTATTTATATATTTTCCATTTTGCAGCAGTTAAATTGTTTCAAAAATATATCTTTTTTTAGTAATTTTTTTAAATCTTGATT
>NW_020442430.1:116936-129539 GCF_000699045.2 Agrilus planipennis
TTTTTTTAAATCTTGATTTTGATTTTTCAGATTTGATTTCTGTTGGTAAACTATTAAACAATTTTATACCCTTATAGTATAACGCATTTTGGGGACAAGCCTTAGTCGCATTTATTAACATTCACATTATATTTTATTTTATTAGTCAAGTACGGAGGAGCTAACCCATGGGTAATATTGTAAATTAATATTAACGTTCTAAAAATGACTAATTGATTTAAACTCATCAAACATAAAGTTTCTAACATCACATGTCTATTTGTACTTCTTTGCAGATAAGATTAATTTTTCATATGAAGCCTTACTTTCCTCGATATCTTATTATTAATACAACTGGAATTAATTTTTTCTTTTTGTTTATTGAATAGATGTTTTTAAAGCAATTAGGTAGATAAGGTATTTATTTCTGTTTTTTCAGAAATTAAATTGGAAACGTCGAAACAAAATTAATTACTTAACAACTAACATTAAGCATATCATTTATTTTTGAGTCTGGCTGTCAGTTCACTGAGAATACTCATTTAACATGAGACGTAACTGATGACGTACGTGTTTAGTAATGTTAGGAAAATTGGCTTCATTACAGGTTGTTGTTCTTTTTTTATATTTATGCCTATATATCTTTTCACAGTTATTTCCTTGTATAGGTACCATGATAAATCTATTTCTTTTTGTTCATTGTAGTAATGTATCAGTGTTATATGTGTCCTTATAAAATAGGAAATATTTAAAATTTGAACGTAATTAAATAACAGATAATATAAACAATAATATCATATACAAAATCAAAAACTTCTTTCATCTTGGTGTTAGCAGATATTACACATTGTTCAAAAATTAGAAATGAATAGCAATCTATCAGGGAAAGGCTTTTTAGGGCTCCGTACGTCCGAATAGAAAACGGAACCCTTATAGAATCACTGGTGTGTCTTTCTGTCCGTCTGTCACAGTCAATTTGTTCCGAATTTACTGACCCAATGAAGTTGAAATTTGGTGCTCAAATGAATTTCTGTGACCCAAACAAGGGGGTCATTTTTCGAGAGGCTAATAGGAAATTAAAAAGGAAGTATTGCAAAAAGTACCATGTGACGTTTTAAATGAAACGGGTTTGCTGTAAGGGTCTCAAATATATTTTTTATAGATAAATTAAATTGTTGTAAATACAGTGCATGGTCATACTGACAGTTTAGTAATTAAATACAGTGTAAACTCTATATAACGACACTTAAGGGACTGAACATTTTTCGGCGTTATAAAGAGTGGTCGTTAAATGAAGAGAAATAAAAGATATTATTTTACTATTCTATAATAATATGCATTTACCAATANTAACATATACGATACATACAGAAGTAGGTTTCACTGCAACATAATGATGCCAAATCTAGTCAGACCTGCTTTGTTTTAAAAAAATTTTAAACGTCAAAGCACTCACATTGAGAAAATAAAACTGTACACACTAGTGGCGAATTGAGACCCGAACATATAGATATACTATCACATGCAATCCTCAAAGAACGACAACATCTTTTAAAAAATACGAAGTGGTACAGGCAAATTCGTAAAAATACCTTCAGCCACTTTTCCATGTCAATAATAAATAAATAAAATGCCATTTAAGGCCTTAGAACAGTCTTCAGAGAAGCAGGTGATATATTCAGTTAGAAGTGGTTGACAGAAATGTATCTCCCACGTCTATTAAATTATTTTTCACTCGTGCGACATGTGTAATTTCTGTATTCCGTAAGACACTGCACATGCTGGTGTGGTACAAACTCACTTTGTTCCGAACAGAAATCATACAGATAAGGTAAAATATTTACAGAACATGTTGTACGAGCGAAAATGCATAATTTTGTGAACGTGTGGAATGTATGCTTTCAGCCACGTCTGTCTGAAAATATCACCTGCTTTTCTGAAAACTGTCCTAAAGTAACCGAGCTCTCAAAATCTTGTGAACAAAACGTAACACCGTCCAAAATCCTTAACTTACATTTATTGGATTTTATTGTTTACATGAGATGGAGATGTTTATTATAATAAATAATTAGGGTTCCATACGCCCGAATGAAAAACAGAACCCTTATAGGATCACTCGTGTGTCTGTCTGTTCGTCTCTCGCAGTCAATTTGTCTAGTTAAAGTTTAGTACACATATAAGTTTCTGTGACCCAAACCAAATAAATTAATTTTAAAGATGGGATCATTTGTGGGTGGGGCAATGGAAAATAAAAAAAGAGTTTTGTAAACTGTAACGTGTAACATATCAAATGAGAGGGCTTGTTGTAAGGGTGTCAAATATTTTTTTTTATAATTTTAAAATAAATAGTTATAAAGTTATTTAAGAAAATAGTTGAAATTTGACCATTCCCCTTCCTTATCTCCAAAACTATTGAACCTTAAATTAAAAAAAAAACACAAAAGATAGTTCTTTTCATATAGATTACAGAAAAATTAATAAGAAGTCTATGGTCTGAACATAACGTGGTAAAATCATTCAACAGCAATATTGTGAGTACATTCGTGTGCCTGTGTCCGGTTTTTTTTTAAATTAGCTTTTAGTGGGTAAAAATATTACACAAGAAAAAAATAGGAACCAATGACATTCATACAGCATTTCAACAAATAATCAGTTAATCGTGTTCAAGTTATAAAGCAAGTGTATTGTTAATTATGTTTCATTCCGTTTAAACATTCAATAACGCATATTTTGCATGCATTTAGAAGAATAAAGTAAAATGAATACTAGTATATGTTATGCCGATTAAAAATTATTGGGGATTCTACGACAAAAACTGCCAGCGACAAAATGTACCCATTAATGATAATAAATACAATGTAGACTGTAGAAAAATTACTGACTTACAAATTAAAAGTAATAAATGCACTTACTTAATGAATGTACTTCGCAAAAGATACGACAGTCGATAGGAAAAGGTAATTGAGCGATATGGACGCGATGGAAACATCAGTTTGTGTTTAATAGCCCTTTCGTATTTACAGAAAATTTTAAATATTAAAAGTGCTGTAAGTGGAGACTGCTTAAATGATTATTCAAGAAAAAAATACAACGTGTAATTATACAACACGCTACTGAAGTAAAACTTCTTCAAACACACAAACATATCAGGATAGGGGTTAAGGAATTCGTTTAATGGTATCTTTTGGACATGAATTTAAATTTTACACTATACATGCCGGAGTTGCCTGTAACGAACATTGCATTGAAGCGCGCTCACGGCTCAAGCGATCCCCACTACGAACTCTACTACGTGGCCAAGTAGAGAGGGACATCCGTCGCATGATTTCGTTACATAGTGTTGGATTCAGACTTATAATACAATATACGTCATACATGTTACTTAATGTACAAAAATTGTATTCCCTTATTGTTTAGTCAAAGGAGAAAATTTATTGTATATCGACAGGATCAGCGTCAATTTGTGGCGACGCAGTATGTTTAAGAACAACTGTTATCGAATACTTTCCTGCGTGCTACATTAATTATGTTTTTGTAAAACACACAAAATGTAGTTAGTTGCTTTCGAACTCTTTAACATATCAGACGAAAGAAAAATATAATTTTGAGTTTACACATTTAACTTGTGTTTTTACTTCTGCTTAACCCAATACATACCAACTCGCATGAAACGAACTTACCCTACCGTGCGTAATGAAGTTTCCCTTCAAAAAAAATAAATATTGGTAAATAAAAGTGGTACGTTTTGTCGCATCCAAAATATTATACGTTTTGTCACTGGTACGTTCTGTCGTGTATTCAGAATTTTGCTTTTATATTTTATTTTATTCTTATACTATAGGTACAGTTTTTTTTACCTGCCGTTAAAAAACTTGTCGAACTTGAATCTATTAAAAAAGTGATAATTAATGAAAAGAAAGAGAATTATTTTTAAGTAGTTTTATATCTAATAATGCCAATAAATTCACTATATTTATGACTTAATATATATACCAGGTGTATTTTCTATTTGTTTTTACGCTTGATATATATGTGGCTGGTGGTAGACGATATAAAAAATGTATTGCTCGTACCTATCACATCATATAGCAAACGATAGTTCATCGAATAAGTCAGGTGGAATTTCATTAACTCCTATAAAACGGCCTTTACCTTGACTGACCTGCTTTCGCTCTCTATTGAGCATGGTCGATATGTATCACATTTGTTCTCTTGAAAACACTCGTTCAATTTTACGTGCACATTTCTACATACATATTTACTTAACTAATACAAACTAAAACAGTCTGCACAGGTATTATCATATGGTGAACGTTTCAAATTATATATGCAATGACTAAATAAAAATAAAATGGTTAATTCGCCATTTAAATGTAACGGTTTTACGATTTTTAGCCCAACGAAGGCTGATATAAAATGTATATAAACGTTAGGGCCTAAACTCAAGAAGCAGTAAAAGTAAACCACAGTCTACAGTAAGCAGTTTACAATTTAAGTACCATGAGTCCTCTTGTAAGTTACCATTTTAAAAAATTAACCGTATCAATAGACGAGCATTTAGTTTTTCCTTTATAAATCATTTTTATTGATGAAACAACGCAGTTTTAATCATTTAACACCAAAATACACTCGTTAGCTATTTTGGTATTATCAAGAAATGATTAAAAGTTAGTTGAATAAAACTCCGTTGTTTGCTTTTTTACACCCTAAGTGTCACAATCTAATTCACATTTCTTTTGATCATCATCATCATCATAAGGTCGCCAGTCCTAACACTGGTTGGACACGTACCTCCACTCTTTCCTATCCTGAGCTAAACTTCGCATTTCCCTAAAACTAGAACAACCCACATCCTTAACTATTTACGAACAGTAATCTAATCTAGGTCTACCTCTACGCCTCCTAACTCCTGTTTCTGCCTCTAATATGTATCTGACTAGACCTTCATGCCTGAGAAGGTGTCCTACCAACCTATCTCGCCTATTTCTTATTGACTTCCATAGAGTCCTCTGTTCTCCTATTCTTTCCAATACCTCTTCATTTCTAACCTTTTCTACCCACGATATCCTCATCATCCGCCTATAACACCACATTTCGAACGCTTCTAACCTTTTCTTTTCCGCCGCGCCCACTGTCCATGTTTCACACCCGTACAATGCCGTGCTCCAAACATATACCTTTAACAACCTTTTTCGAATTTCTAAATTAACCTTTCGCGAGCATAGAAGTAACTTCTTTTTATTAAAGGCGACACGACATAAATTGGACAATTATTGCAACATAATAATCCACTGTACCTGTATTTTAATTTGCAGCTCCCAGTTGTTGTGTTCGCTGCTTTAACAGCCTCTAGCGCCAGCTTAATAGGCGGTCACATCGGAGGACATGCCACGTTAGTAGGTCCAGGACACAGCGGCGTGCTGTTGAAAGGACCAGCACTGCAGGCGTCACTTGTGGGCTCTGATGGAAGCCATATCTCCGCTGTAGCTGATGCAGGGGCCCTTCAAGCTGCTCCACGGCACGGGGGTGTTGTAACTGCTGCTGTTTCACCAGGTATTTTTATATGCACATTTACTTTTAGAGTAGAACCTCGGTAATCTGTAAGTAATCTCAAAACCCATGAAGAGGTTTAAAAATTGATTAATATTCATATAAGGCTTTAATTTTGATTCAGTAATACAGTTAGGACGTTCGAAATTGACATAGTCCACAATAAAACTGGTACATTTACTTTCATTTTTCAACTTACTAATTAGACTAGAGCAGTTGCTGACCAAACGCCTATTTTTACTTACGACAGACGTAAAAAATATCGTGAACGTAGGAAAGAGATGTCAGGGAGGAATTGCAGCGGACACTAATAAAGAAAAAGGAATAGCATTACACCGATTAATGTGTAACTAAAAGAGATGCAGACATAGAATTTGAGTATGTTGCCAGCATCGAACTTTAAAGAAAGTTTCAACATTTTCAGGAATTTAGGAAAGCAAAGACGTTTGTTTAAAGATATAATTCCAATAGGCACTCATAAAGCCGACCCTGATTTTTTGCGTACCTAAGCAACCTCTAACATCTGCACAGCTTATTATTGTTTGGTTATCCCTTTTCATTTTTTTTTTACTACTCATGAAGCACTTCCCATCATAATAATATAAATGACTAAAAAAACATTTGAATATCTTGTATTTGAAAAGATCGAGTTCGGCTACTCATTTACGAGCTTGAACTATTTGAACCAAACTTTCAAGTTGGGTTATTATCTGAATCTACTGGAATTGACTGGGTGCCCAACCCAATCGAGTGGGACCCTGCGCCCCTGGTCCCAACTATGCATTGAGGCAATGTATCTACGATTATATATTAAAGTAATTAGTAATTTACCAATCCTACAAAATAACATTGTTTGAGTTTTAATACCCCATGATTTGGTTTTTGGCATCAGGAATTATTATAATATATTAATTTTTTGGCTTGAGATTTCCTTTTTCTAAAAACAATTTCAAAATATATTTTATACGTTCACGGGGATTATGAAATATAACTAATTTATCGAGTTNAACTAATCACTTCGTTACTCTTATTGTTATATAAGTTACAGATACCACTATTTATCATATTTCATGTTTTATAATTTTGTTTCCAAAATTAAGAAATTTGTAATTTACCAATCCTACAAAATAACATTGTTTGAGTTTTAATACCCCATGATTTGGTTTTTGGCATCAGGAATTATTATAATATATTAATTTTTTGGCTTGAGATTTCCTTTTTCTAAAAACAATTTCAAAATATATTTTATACGTTCACGGGGATTATGAAATATAACTAATTTATCGAGTTTATTAGTTATTTTTAATTGAAACTAGCAAAAACTAAAAGTACTTCTTTATTTCAGGAATAATATGTAATACAGAGATTATGCTATATTTAAGTGCAACGATAATATTACAAGTAAATTTCAGTTAAAAATTTAATACCTTCTAGACACTCCACCATACCCAAATTTTTAATTAATTTCATCTAATATTTCTTTAAACATTTTAGGGCACATTGGAATTGCAGGCCCAGTAGTACACGCCGCTCCTGTGTTACACGCAGCTCCGATATTGCCTGCCGCCCCCATAATACATGCCGCCCCTGTTCTTCCAGCGGTTGCGCCTGTCGTTCACGGTCACGCTCGTGTTGGAACTATCATTGATGGACCATCAGGTACCATTAAAACATCCGGAAATGCTAACGGTGCCATTTTAGCGCCCGTCGGTCACGCGATCGGTGTTGCCCATCACGGAGCAGTTATTGGTGGACATAGTCATGGATGGGGACATCATTAAGGGTCAATTGAAATCCTAGACGTTCTTCTTGATTGAATATGTTTATTTTGTCGTTTGTTTTTGTGCTGCTACATTTTTTATTTTTATTAGTTGCGGTTTTCTGGATTTGTCTGATTTTTTCCAATTGTAAATTATGAATTTTAATTAAAAGATACTGCAATCAAGTAAGCTTTTTCTTAAATTAAAAAGGAAATAAAACTACACTATAAAAAGAGATCAATCGTTTTCGTGATATAAAAAGAGAATTCGTTTAAAAATAATTTAAATTGAGTTAGAAGAAAACAAAAGGAATAGAAGGGTGTGCCCTTCAAAATTACAAAAAGTTTGTCACGCATAAAAACATAATAAAGCGTATTATAGTACGTTCATGCATATGGAATACGTTCATTCACAATTATACAGTAATTAGGTGTTAACGCTGAGTCATTTACCAATAAATACGTTATAACTACTTCCTTGCGTAGTAACGTTATTAACTAAATAAATCACTTATTATAAGAACAAATTTTATAAGAAGGGACTTTTTATAACCTGGTGTTATGTAATACATCATTCCAAAAATATCTTTCCCCAAAAAACGTTTTAAAGAAAAAGATAACAAGGAGGTAGGTAACAATAATTTCATGCTGGTGGAAAAAAATTTGTTTACATATTTTTTATAATAAATTTCAAATCGGAAATCTACATCACAACTTTCAGAAAGCATTAAGGTGTAATGAAGAAGCGATTACACATTTTTACAGTTCATTACATAAGACATAAAGAAACATTAAACAACCTTTAATAATTACTAGAAGTTCAACTGTTTTCGAAGAACTATAGTATACTTACACAAAAATGTACTTACTTCAACTAATTATCCTAACAATGTTTTAGTCGGTAATATATATGTAAGAACGTATCTACCGAAATAAAACTAAATACCAACAAACACCAACACTAACTGAAATCGATCAAATAGTTGTTGTGAGGATGAAATAGGTTTTTAAATAAAATCCTTTCGGTTTAGAATGCAGTAACCTTCATCATGACTGTCGGCTTCCCTTGAATGGTGCCCGCTTTTCGTAACAAAAATATTTTCGCACGAAGTGAAAGCAACAACAACAATTAAAGCTCTTGTACATTTTGTTACGTTCCTATTTGTTTCAGTGGAGCACTTTTCGTATATAAAAACTGCACCACTCATTTAAAATCATCAGTTCACTTTTGTAACTACCACAACAACCACATTCAATATGAACACCTTTGTAAGTATTCAAATATTAATTTTTTACATTTAATATATCTATTAAATAATAATATGTTGATATAGCTTCAATAATTGAATTAAATGTAGGATTAAATTTTTGAATAAATATCACACTTATTAGTTAGTAAATTTTTTTTACATTTAATCTATTTGATAGGTTGCTGTATTCTGCGTTGCCCTCTCTGTGGCTAATGCTTCCCTCTGGGCTGGTCATGGTGCCACCCTTGTGGGACCAGGAACTCATGGTGCTCTCTTGAAAGGACCAGCTGCAGCTGCCACTTTAGTTGGACCTGATGGCAGTCATATCAGTGGTCATGCTGATGCTGGTGCAGTTGAAGCAGCCCCGCTCCACGGTGGTGCCATCACTGCTTCCGTAGCTCCAGGGTACATCGCCCACGCTGCTCCAGTCTACCATGCCCCCGTTTATGCCCACGCTGCTCCAATTGTTCCAGTCGTACCTCACGTTGCCCCAGTGGTTGCACACAAAACTGGCACCCTCATCGACGGGCCCTCTGGCACCATCCACACATCTGGATCCGCTCATGGTCTTATCGCAGCCACCGTTGAACATGGTCATGGTCATTACGGATGGTAAATCTGGACTAACAGCGTAGCGTTATTCTGGAATTACTTGCTCAGCTACCATAAAGTATTATATGTACTTGGGCACTTGTACATAATAAATGAATAAATTGATATATTGATATTATACATCTTTTTCGTTTTACTTAACTATTCGCATGGTACCTTCTGGTATAGCAAAAGTATTGATTAAAATGTCAAACCCAATTAAACCTTTCGGTGTTATAAAAACCGAAAACAAGCTTGTGTTGAAAAAAATTGCCAAATAAGAAAACAATTTTTCAAATTTTAAACAATGTTAAAAATGCGCCAACATGATTTACATTCCTATCATTATTAAGTAAGATATTTCCATAGTTATAAGAAAAATCCTGAGTAGCCGTATGTGTTATCAAAATGACGAAGGGTAATAAACGAAATGCTTCAAATCATCATCATCGTTATCAGTCTACGAGGAAAACCGTAAAAAATTTTATTAAAAATTTCATGTCAATGGGAGAAAACAGTCAGTAGTCAAAATTTTAAAAGTTAATATCTTTCAAGACCATTTTGGATTAATTCTAATCTTTCTCTTAGACTATTTTGATTAATCAAATCAATCTTAATTCAAGTATATTTTCACTGAAGATACCAACACATTGAAAGACTGCGAAACGTCTAGAGCAGAAAAATTGCATAGACCTCGACAGAAAAAAAAAATTATTAAAACCAATTTGTGGAATATCCAAAGTATTTTAAGTCACCCACGCGTTCCGTTTGGATATAGTTTGTTTTCTTTATTATTCTTTCTCCTGGACTATTTTGATTAATCAATCTTAATTCAAGTATGTTATCACTAAAGATACCAACACACTGAAAGACTGCGAAACATCTAGAACAGAAAAAATGCTAAACCTCCACAAAAAAGATCTGTTTCTTTATTATTCTTTCTCCTAGACTATTTTGATTAATCAATCTTAATTCAAGTATGTTATCACCGAAGATATCACCACACCGAAGGACTGCGAAACGTTTGGAGCAGAAAAATTGCATAGACCTCGACAGAAAAAAAAAATTATTAAAACCAATTTGTGGAATATCCAAAGTATTTTAAGTCACCCACGTCTTCCATTAGGATGTAGTTGAATGTAGTCTATTTTTTTATTAATTATTCAGAACAATATATGTGTAGGTACACGTCGTAATTAAATATAGAACAAATACAGATAATCATAGACCGTTACTCAAACTAAATTTAATTTCTTTGAGTGATTTATTGATGCATGAAGGTCAAGTGACGTTGGCATTGGTCCCTACGTTAACCAGCAAAAGACGGATGTACGATTCTAAAATGTATCATGCGAAGTGAACGTACATTCATACATAATACGACAAATCTGCTGATACATTTTGTCACATCCGCTACTGGGATTTTTCTAAATCCTACATGTACGTACATACATACATACATACATATAAAAACAGTAACCGAAAATAAGAAGTAATCATTTGTTTCGCACTTGTTCGGTACTGTCGATTGACCCAAAGAAATATGAAGTGTTTGGTAAGTTTCACCCTCCAACAATATCATTTTGTAAAGTAAGAAAAATCTATTAGCATTATGCGTCTCGTAATACTTAAATCTGCAATACATTGATTAAAAAAAGTATTTAAACTAGTAAGATTTTTTTTCTCTAATTAATAATGACTGCCCGCCACGCAATCTAAGTTTATCGTTCCAATAAATAATTTTTTTGTCAGTTGCCCGAAGGATCCATTCTATTTTTAATATATATGTAATTATATGCTCTTTACTCTTCAAATGTATCGATATTTCTAATTATTATTATTAATAACCCAATTAAATACTAACACTGGTAATGCTTGTTTACTGTTTCTTTAAGCAATCCATTCGCTTGTATGAATGCTTTTTTACTGTTTAAAGCATAATATAATATTTATAAGTAAGTTCAAGTCGTATTAAAACAGTATAATTCAAATGAATTCCAATTAATGAGTGTTATACTGTCGTATATAAATGAGAAAATAATAAGGACTTCAACTATTGATATCTACAAATATTCAATTTGGACGCGAAAGATGCGCCTTTTATTGACGACCTTGATAAAGTCCCGCACAATAAAGCGCAACATCAGTGTTGATTTATTAAATAAACTCATGTTTGCCTCCAGCTTGGCTTACATTTTAACACTAAATTGTACGTAATGATAAAATTTAACAGAATGTAAACCTTGTAATTATACCTTCTTTGAACTGTTTAATTATTCTTTTTTTTTATTTTTTAACAGGTCGCATTAATCTTCTGCACTGTCTTCTCTTTGCCAGAAGCTTCATATTTGTCAAGTCATGCTTCCGTATCAGTAGGTCCTACAACAAATGGAGCTATTGTAAAAGGTCCAGCGTCGGCAAGTGCCATTGTCGGACCCGACGGAAGTCGTATCACCTCTGCAGCTGATTCTGGAAGCATTTCCGTGGGTACTACCCAAGGTGGAGCTATTTCCAGAGCTCACAATTTAGGATACGTTCCTCGTAAACCAGTGTATGCCTCGTATGCATCAAACACACCCCATTTTACCTCTTATGTAGCCTCCATCCCACCCTTTGGTTCGTATACTTCACACATTACTCCTTATACTATACACGATCCTGAAGGACACCTCCTTACGCCTCTTCCATACGCCTTTGCGACTCCACTTGTGAAATCTGGCACAGTTATTAGCGGACCTTCTGGTACCATTAAAACATCTGGTTCTGCACATGGATACATCGCAAAGATACCATATCAAAGCCACTACGTGTGGTAACCAAAGGAACTTCCCTATTAATTAATTTTCTAGTGAATATTTTAGTGTAATAAATTGTATTGTTAACTATGTATTGCCAAAGTACTTCTAATTAAACTATTTAATATTGTCTACTCAATACCATTTCTTCTCATTTAATTGTTGTATGCAGAAATCAGAACTGATAGGGTGCATACGGTTTTCTCTTGATTAGGAAACTCTGGGGAGAAACGTCTGTATGGTTTTGTTATGAAAAAAGAACCTTATTTCTATCAGCTCTGATTTCTGCAAAGTACCTACTTGAAAGTTGCAATTTATCTTAAGAATACCTGCGGGTCATCACCGACTTCTTTAGAGAAATAAAGGTTATAGGTTCTTTTTGAAAAACTGACCTTCCAACCAGAAATCAAAATGATGACATTTGGCTAAAATAAAAATAAATCTTACTTTTTATGAAATTAAAAAGAATACGTTTTCGATAAAACAAGGTAAAATATGACAAAAAGTAAGCAACTTTAAGCTTTGATTTCTCTGTGAATTTTCATCGTAAAAAAACGAATAACAAAAAAGAATGTAGGTTTTTTCAAGGACTATCTTTCCTCTGAGCATTTATGTATACCTAAATTGTCTAGGAAAAAAGTTATAGACAATTTAATTAAAAAAAAAAAACGGCGATTTT